>NW_025755229.1:0-8014 GCF_021184085.1 Oncorhynchus gorbuscha
CACTTTCTAAGTCATTCAGCAGTGTATTAAAACAGGAGTTATTCCACTTCCTAAGTTATTCAGCAGTGTATTAAAACAGGAGTTATTCCACTTTCTAAGTCATTCAGCAGTGTATTAAAACAGGAGTTATTCCACTTCCTAAGTCATTCAGCAGTGTATTAAAACAGGAGTTATTCCACTTCCTAAGTCATTCAGCAGTGTATTAAAACAGGAGTTATTCCACTTTCTAAGTCATTCAGCAGTGTATTAAAACAGGAGTTATTCCACTTTCTAAGTCATTCAGCAGTGTATTAAAACAGGAGTTATTCCCGTAGTCATTCAGCAGTGTATTAAAACACGAGTTATTCCCGTAGTCATTCAGCAGTGTATTAAAACAGGAGTTATTCCCGTAGTCATTCAGCAGTGTATTAAAACAGGAGTTATTCCCGTAGTCATTCAGCAGTGTATTAAAACAGGAGTTATTCCCGTAGTCATTCAGCAGTGTATTAAAACAGGAGTTATTCCCGTAGTCATTCAGCAGTGTATTAAAACAGGAGTTATTCCCGTAGTCATTCAGCAGTGTATTAAACAGGAGTTATTCCGTAGTCATTCAGCAGTGTATTAAAACAGGAGTTATTCCCGTAGTCATTCAGCAGTGTATTAAAACAGGAGTTATTCCCGTAGTCATTCAGCAGTGTATTAAAACAGGAGTTATTCCCGTAGTCATTCAGCAGTGTATTAAAACAGAGTTATTCCCGTAGTCATTCAGCAGTGTATTAAAACAGGAGTTATTCCCGTAGTCATTCAGCAGTGTATTAAAACAGGAGTTATTCCCGTAGTCATTCAGCAGTGTATTAAAACAGGAGTTATTCCCGTAGTCATTCAGCAGTGTATTAAAACAGGAGTTATTCCCGTAGTCATTCAGCAGTGTATTAAAACAGGAGTTATTCCACTTCCTAAGTCATTCAGCAGTGTATTAAAACAGGAGTTATTCCCGTAGTCATTCAGCAGTGTATTAAAACAAGAGTTATTCCACTTCCATTTTATCAGCAGAATCAGAAACCTATTCTACTCTACACTCCCAGTAGTGACAGCTTGATTGACATGCATTGTTTTATGAGCTGTTGTACTAGCTGCTGCCAAGCCAGGCCTCACAGTTAACCCATTTAGTTAACCTGCTATTTACAGCTGCTGCCAAGCCAGGCCTCACAGTTAACCCATTTAGTTAACCTGCTATTTACAGCTGCTGCCAAGCCAGGCCTCACAGTTAACCCATCTAGTTAACCTGCTATTTACAGCTGCTGCCAAGCCAGGCCTCACAGTTAACCTGCTATTTACAGCTGCTGCCAAGCCAGGCCTCACAGTTAACCCATCTAGTTAACCTGCTATTTACAGCTGCTGCCAAGCCAGGCCTCACAGTTAACCCATCTAGTTAACCTGCTATTTACAGCTGCTGCCTAGCCAGGCCTCACAGTTAACCCATCTAGTTAACCTGATATTTACAGCTGCTGTCAAGCCAGGCCTCACAGTTAACCTGCTATTTACAGCTGCTGCCAAGCCAGGCCTCACAGTTAACCCATCTAGTTAACCTGATATTTACAGCTGTTGTCAAGCCAGGCCTCACAGTTAACCCATCTAGCTAACCTACTATTTACAGCTGTTGTCAAGCCAGGCCTCACAGTTAACCCATCTAGTTAACCTGATATTGACAGCTGCTGTCAAGCCAGGCCTCACAGTTAACCCATCTAGCTAACCTGCTATTTACAGCTGCTGTCAAGCCAGGCCTCTGAAGGGGTTGTTCGTTAGGGTCTAGCAACCCCTCAAGCCTTTCCTTCTGTGGTATAAGCATCTCAAACACTGATTGGATCCTGCGGTTTAGCATGCAAGATGAGGGTTGGATCATTTTAAATGTCTAAACAACCTCACCAAGCAAGGTCAGCTGACCGTGCAGAAATTCAAATGAATGTAACAGTACAGGCGCTTCACGCTCAGGGGGAAAATGTGACGACGTTGGGGAAAGAGGTGTGCTGCGGTCATCATAAACATTTCAGGAAATTTCGCTCTGTCAAACTTTTCCATTATCAAAGGATGCCACTCCCTGCTAATTGTCTAGGTGTGTGTGTGTGTGTGTGTGGTGCATGAGCACCTGTTTTCCTATTAATAAACACACACACAGACTGAGGAAGAGAGACAGAGATGTGGGACCCTACAAGGACTTTGTAAGCCCTGTGGCAGTGTGTGTGAGAGACGAATTAGTACACACAGACACACACACACACATATTAAGCTGTGTCTTTGAAATCCATATCTCTTAACAACTTTCCTTCCTGGTTAGAAAAGAGAAACCATTGGAGCAGGACATTGTAACAACACATGGGGTGTCCTGACACAGATCCATATGACTTGCTGTTTTCCCTGGAAGAAGGCATCACCTTTAGTGTCCTCGTTATGCTCTAAACCAGCAGGTGGGAAGAGCTCTTATTATCCTTGGTCACAATCCAGGGCACCTGAACTAAAGCATTGAACAAACCACCATCTCTCTTACAACAGGCCAACCATTTTGAGTGGCTCTCCAGCATCTCCTTTGTGATCGACCAATCCCTTAATCACACACCACTCTTTCATATCCCAGGGGCCCCCTGACAACGGTAGCTGGTATCTGAGGAAGGGGAAAGCCCAGGGGCCCCCCGACAGCGGGAGCTGGTGTTTGCAGAGGGAGAAAGCCCCGGGGCTAGTGACCAACTGTCAGTGGTAGCTGGTGTCTGAGGGAGGGAGCTTCTCACACATGTAAATGATACGTCTGCATAATGTCTGGCCGTCGTTGGGCCGAGTAGCGAACCGTACTTAATATTCATCCACCCTTCTGCCTAATGGAGAGCAGTTTTCCTTGGGGTGGGGTGGGGTGGAGGGCGGCTGGTAGGGAGAAGGGGGCTGGGTTATGTGGGTGAACGAGAACTGTGTTTTCCGGGAAAAGACTTGAGCTTCTGGGGTATCAGCCGACCTTAAATCCCCCAACACCCCCAGTCCAGGCTTCGCACAAAAGAGGGTGGGAGACATTTTAGTGTGAGAGGGGAAGAAGACAAGACTGTGGTTGCTATTGGACACCTGCCTCTCCTCTCAACCCTGACCGTGGCTGATAAAAATCCCCTTCCCTAAGCCCCTTTTGTGTGCTGTCCCAGCTCTTGTCAAAGACCCCCTTTTAGGCATCCCCATCCACAGATAACAGCTTTGCTGGGGGAGGATGGCTTAAGATGGTGTGTGTGTGTGTGTGTGTGTGTGTGTGTGTGTGTGTGTGTGTGTGTGTGTGTGTGTGTGTGTGTGTGTGTGTGTGTGTGTGTGTGTGTGTGTGTGTGTGTGTGTGTGTGTGTGTGTGTGTGTGTGTGTGTGTGTGTTTTCACGCGTCCAGTCTGTCTGTACATTTTGTAACTTTATATAGAGTCTTTGCTTGAATACTACAGTACTAGTTGTGTAGTTCCAACCCAATGACCAGCAACAACATTGGTTCACAGTACTTGTTGTGTACTTCCAACCCAATGACCAGCAACAACCTTGGTTCACAGTACTTGTTGTGTACTTCCAACCCAATGACCAGCAACAACCTTGGTTCACAGTACTAGTTGTGTAGTTCCAACCCAATGACCAGCAACAACCTTGGTTCACAGTACTAGTTGTGTACTTCCAACCCAATGACCAGCAACAACCTTGGTTCACAGTACTTGTTGTGTACTTCCAACCCAATGACCAGCAACAACCTTGGTTCACAGTACTAGTTGTGTACTGCCAACCCAATGACCAGCAACAACCTTGGTTCACAGTACTAGTTGTGTAGTTCCAACCCAATGACCAGCAACAACCTTGGTTCACAGTACTAGTTGTGTAGTTCCAACCCAATGACCAGCAACAACCTTGGTTCACAGTACTAGTTGTGTACTTCCAACCCAATGACCAGCAACAACCTTGGTTCACAGTACTTGTTTATTTGATATAAACAAGTTAAGAGCTGAAGTACTACACAGTGGTGTGGTCTTAACCAGGGGTTTCAAACCTCCATGTTGTCTTTTGTCCTGGCACTACAGTTCCACTACATTCATATCTTCAATTTGGGATTAAAAAACTATGAGGATTAACGGTCAGATTCCGTTTATTTTCATGTACTTTTGAGGGAATGTTTTATGGCATATTTAGGTCAGATTGAGCCAGTAGGAGACATTTCTTAATACTCTTGAGGCAAACATTACCAATTGAAGGACAAACTGTCGTCTCCAAAGGAACAGAACTAAAGAAGAGGTTCTTCTACTTCAAGCTTTTTATTTATCCTCTGGACACCAGAGGACCAACTCATCATCAGTAGACGGTTATGTTCCTTCAATTCAGGGTCAAAATGGTTCAGAAATACATCACCAACAGCACTGGATAAAATACAGTTTGTGGAAAGACCACCAGGTCCTTTATGTGTTTGTAGAAAGACCACCAGGTCCTTTATGTGTTTGTAGAAAGACCACCTGGTCCTTTATGTGTTTGTAGAAAGACCACCAGGTCCTTTATGTGTTTGTAGAAAGACCACCAGGTCCTTTATGTGTTTGTAGAAAGACCACCAGGTCCTTTATGTGTTTGTAGAAAGACCACCAGGTCCTTTATGTGTTTGTAAAAGACCAGGGTCCTTTATGTGTTTGTAGAAAGACCATGTGTTTGTAGAAAGACCACCAGGTCCTTTATGTGTTTGTAGAAAGACCACCAGGTCCTTTATGTGTTTGTAGAAAGACCAGCAGGTCCTTTATGTGTTTGTAGAAAGACCACCTGGTCCTTTATGTGTTTGTAGAAAGACCAGCAGGTCCTTTATGTGTTTGTAGAAAGACCAGCAGGTCCTTTAGGTCCACCAGGTCCTTTATGTGTTTGTAGAAAGACCAGCAGGTCCTTTATGTGTGTTTGTAGAAAGACCACCAGGTCCCTTTATGTGTTTTGAAAGACCACCAGGTCCTTTATGTGTTTGTAGAAAGACCACCAGGTCCTTTATGTGTTTGTAGAAAGACCACCAGGTCCTTTATGTCAAAGACCACCAGGTCCTTTATGTGTTTGAAAGACCACCAGGTCCTTTATGTGTTTGTAGAAAGACCACCTGGTCCTTTATGTGTTTGTAGAAAGACCACCAGGTCCTTTATGTGTTTGTAGAAAGACCACCAGGTCCTTTATGTGTTTGTAGAAAGACCACCAGGTCCTTTATGTGTTTGTAGAAAGACCACCAGGTCCTTTATGTGTTTGTAGAAAGACCACCAGGTCCTTTATGTGTTTGTAGAAAGACCACCTGGTCCTTTATGTGTTTGTAGAAAGACCACCAGGTCCTTTGATGTGTTTGTAGAAAGACCACCAGGTCCTTTATGTGTTTGTAGAAAGACCACCAGGGTCCTTTATGTGTTTGTAGAAAGACCACCAGGTCCTTTATGTGTTTGTAGAAAGACCACCAGGTCCTTTACCACCAGGTCCTTTATGTGTTTGTAGAAAGACCACCTGGTCCTTTATGTGTTTGTAGAAAGACCACCAGGTCCTTTATGTGTCCTTGTGTTTGAAAGACCACCAGGTCCTTTATGTGTTTGTAGAAAGACCACCAGGTCCTTTATGTGTTTGTAGAAAGACCACCAGGTCCTTTATGTGTTTGTAGAAAGACCACCAGGTCCTTTATGTGTTTGTAGAAAGACCACCAGGTCCTTTATGTGTTTGTAGAAAGACCACCAGGTCCTTTATGTGTTTGTAGAAAGACCACCAGGTCCTTTATGTGTTTGTAGAAAGACCACCAGGTCCTTTATGTCATGTGTTTGTAGAAAGACCACCAGGTCCTTTATGTGTTTGTAGAAAGACCACCAGGTCCTTTATGTGTTTGTAGAAAGACCACCAGGTCCTTTATGTCATGTCCTTTATGTTTGTAGAAAGACCACCTGGTCCTTTATGTGTTTGTAGAAAGACCACCAGGTCCTTTATGTCATGTTTGTAGAAAGACCACCAGGTCCTTTATGTGTTTGTAGAAAGACCACCAGGTCCTTTATGTGTTTGTAGAAAGACCACCAGGTCCTTTTTGTATGTCCTTTATGTTTGTAGAAAGACCACCTGGTCCTTTATGTGTTTGTAGAAAGACCACCAGGTCCTTTATGTGTTTGTAGAAAGACCACCAGGTCCTTTATGTGTTTGTAGAAAGACCACCAGGTCCTTTATGTGTTTGTAGAAAGACCACCAGGTCCTTTATGTGTTTGTAGAAAGACCACCAGGTCCTTTATGTGTTTGTAGAAAGACCACCAGGTCCTTTATGTGTTTGTAGAAAGACCACCAGGTCCTTTATGTGTTTGTAGAAAGACCACCAGGTCCTTTATGTCATGTGTTTGTAGAAAGACCACCAGGTCCTTTATGTTTGTCCACCAGGTCCTTTGTGTGTTTGTAGAAAGACCACCTGGTCCTTTATGTGTTTGTAGAAAGACCACCTGGTCCTTTATGTGTTTGTAGAAAGACCACCTGGTCCTTTATGTGTTTGTAGAAAGACCACCAGGTCCTTTGTGTGTTTGTAGAAAGACCACCAGGTCCTTTATGTGTTTGTAGAAAGACCACCAGGTCCTTTATGTGTTTGTAGAAAGACCACCTGGTCCTTTATGTGTTTGTAGAAAGACCACCGGGTCCTTTATGTGTTTGTAGAAAGACCACCAGGTCCTTTATGTGTTTGTAGAAAGAGACCAGGTCCTTTAGGTCCTTTATGTGTTTGTAGAAAGACCACCAGGTCCTTTATGTGTTTGTAGAAAGACCACCAGGTCCTTTATGTGTTTGTAGAAAGACCACCAGGTCCTTTATGTGTTTGTAGAAAGACCACCAGGTCCTTTATGTGTTTGTAGAAAGACCACCAGGTCCTTTATGTGTTTGTAGAAAGACCACCAGGTCCTTTATGTGTTTGTAGAAAGACCACCAGGTCCTTTATGTGTTTGTAGAAAGACCACCTGGTCCTTTAGTTTGTCCACCTGGTCCTTTATGTGTGTTTGTAGAAGACCACCAGGTCCTTTATGTGTTTGTGAAAGACCACCAGGTCCTTTATGTGTTTGTAGAAAGACCACCAGGTCCTTTATGTGTTTTGTAGAAAGACCACCAGGTCCTTTATGTGTTTTGTAGAAAGACCACAAGGTCCTTTATGTGTTTGTAGAAAGACCACCAGGTCCTTTATGTCATGTGTTTGTAGAAAGACCAGGTCCTTTATGTGTTTGTAGAAAGACCACCTGGTCCTTTATGTGTTTGTAGAAAGACCACCAGGTCGTTTATGTGTTTTGTAGAAAGACCACCTGGTCCTTTTATGTGTTTGTAGAAAGACCACAGGTCCTTTATGTGTTTGTAGAAAGACCTTTATGTGTTGTGAAAGACCAGTCCTTTATGTGTTTGTAGAAAGACCACCAGGTCCTTTATGTGTTTGTAGAAAGACCACCAGGTCCTTTATGTGTTTGTAGAAAGACCACCAGGTCCTTTATGTGTTTGTAGAAAGACCACCTGGTCCTTTATGTGTTTGTAGAAGACCACCAGGTCCTTTATGTGTTTGTAGAAGACCACCAAGGTCCTTTATGTGTTTGTAGAAAGACCACCAGGTCCTTTATGTGTTTGTAGAAAGACCACCAGGTCCTTTATGTGTTTGTAGAAAGACCACCTGGTCCTTTATGTGTTTGTAGAAAGACCAGCAGGTCCTTTGTGTGTTTGTAGAAAAGACCACCCAGGTCCTTTGTAATGTTTGTAGAAAGACCACCAGGTCCTTTATGTGTTTGTAGAAGTCCACCGGGTCCTTTGTGTGTTTGTAGAAAGACCACCAGGTCTTTATGTGTTTGTAGAAAGACCACCTGGTCCTTTATGTGTTTGTAGAAAGACCACCTGGTCCTTTATGTGTTTGTAGAAAGACCACCAGGTCCTTTGTGTGTTTGTAGAAAGACCACCCAGTTCCTTTATGTGTTTGTAGAAAGACCTGGGTCCTTTATGTGTTTGTAGAAAGACCACCAGGTCCTTTATGTGTTTGTAGAAAGACCAC
>NW_025755230.1:0-8014 GCF_021184085.1 Oncorhynchus gorbuscha
CACCGTCTACCGAATAGCAGCACTGTAGAAACTATTACACTCAGCTGAGCGACTTGATTAGTGTAGTGTTAGCTAGCTACATAGTTGTCTTTGCTGTCTTCGTATCCAAGATAATTGTGTAGTTTAGAGCGTGTAGTCTTAGAGTGATTATCTTAATTTACCGAGGTTAGCTAGCCAGCTATTTGTCGTCCTTAACGTAGGAGACACTGCTAGCTAGCCAACGTCTACTGAATAGAACTTCCGCACTCAACAACCCGGTCGCATTCCGCTTCGCTCCACGGGTAGTATCACATTTTTCATTTAATTTCTTTACAGCACAACGGTTTGATTTGTTTGATCGTAGCTAGCTACATAGCTAGCTACATAGCCGTCTGTGTATCAAAGATAATTGTGTAGTCTAGAGCGATTTTCTAGGTTAGCTAGCCAGCTATTGTCGTTCTTTTAACGTAACGTAACGTAATCAACACTGCTAGCTAGCCAGCTAGCCCCCGAATAGCAGCACTGTAGAAACTATTACACTCAACGGAACGACTTGATTAGTGTAGTGTCAACAACGCAGCCACTGCCAGCTAGCCTACAAAGTCAACAACGCAGCCACTGCCAGCTAGCCTACTTCAGCAGTACTGTATCATTTTAATCATTTTAGTCAATAAGATTATTGCTACGTAAGCTTAACTTTCTGAACATTCGAGTCGTGTAGTCCACTTGTCATTCCAATCTCCTTGCATTAGCATAGCCTCTTCTGTAGCCTGTCAATTATGTGTCTGTCTATCCCTGTTCTCTCCTCTCTGCACAGACCATACAAACGCTCCACACCGCGTGGCCGCTGCCACCCTAATCTGGTGGTCCCAGCGCGCACGACCCATGTGGAGTTCCAGGTCTCCGGTAGCCTTTGGAACTGCCGATCTGCGGCCAACAAGGCAGAGTTCATCTCAGCCTATGCCTCCCTCCAGTCCCTCGACTTCTTGGCACTGACAGAAACATGGATCACCACAGATAACACTGCTACTCCTACTGCTCTCTCTTCGTCCGCCCACGTGTTCTCGCACACCCCGAGAGCTTCTGGTCAGCGGGGTGGTGGCATCGGGATCCTTATCTCTCCCAAGTGGTCATTCTCTCTTTCTCCCCTTACCCATCTGTCTATCGCCTCCTTTGAATTTCATGCTGTCACAGTTACCAGCCCTTTCAAGCTTAACATCCTTATCATTTATCGCTCTCCAGGTTCCCTCGGAGAGTTCATCAATGAGCTTGATGCCTTGATAAGCTCCTATCCTGAGGACGGCTCACCTCTCACAGTTCTGGGCGACTTTAACCTCCCCACGTCTACCTTTGACTCATTCCTCTCTGCCTCCTTCTTCCCACTCCTCTCCTCTTTTGACCTCACCCTCTCACCTTCCCCCCCTACTCACAAGGCAGGCAATATGCTCGACCTCATCTTTACTAGATGCTGTTCTTCCACTAACCTCATTGCAACTCCCCTCCAAGTCTCCGACCACTACCTTGTATCCTTTTCCCTCTCGCTCTCATCCAACACTTCCCACACTGCCCCTACTCGGATGGTATCGCGCCGTCCCAACCTTCGCTCTCTCTCCCCCGCTACTCTCTCCTCTTCCATCCTATCATCTCTTCCCTCTGCTCAAACCTTCTCCAACCTATCTCCTGATTCTGCCTCCTCAACCCTCCTCTCCTCCCTTTCTGCATCCTTTGACTCTCTATGTCCCCTATCTTCCAGGCCGGCTCGGTCCTCCCCTCCCGCTCCGTGGCTTGACGACTCATTGCGAGCTCACAGAACAGCCGAGCGGAAATGGAGGAAAACTCGCCTCCCTGCGGACCTGGCATCCTTTCACTCCCTCCTCTCTACATTTTCCTCCTCTGTCTCTGCTGCTAAAGCCACTTTCTACCACTCTAAATTCCAAGCATCTGCCTCTAAACCTAGGAAGCTCTTTGCCACCTTCTCCTCCCTCCTGAATCCTCCTCCCCCCCCTCCTCCCTCTCTGCAGATGACTTCGTCAACCATTTTGAAATGAAGGTCGACGACATCCGATCCTCGTTTGCTAAGTCAAACGACACCGCTGGTTCTGCTCACACTGCCCTACCCTGTGCTCTGACCTCTTTCTCCCCTCTCTCTCCAGATGAAATCTCGCGTCTTGTGACGGCCGGCCGCCCAACAACCTGCCCGCTCGACCCTATCCCCTCCTCTCTTCTCCAGACCATTTCCGGAGATCTTCTCCCTTACCTTACCTCGCTCATCAACTTATCCCTGACCGCTGGCTACGTCCCTTCCGTCTTCAAGAGAGCGAGAGTTGCACCCCTTCTGAAAAAACCTACACTCGATCCCTCCGATGTTAACAACTACAGACCAGTATCCCTTCTTTCTTTTCTCTCCAAAACTCTTGAACGTGCCGTCCTTGGTCAGCTCTCCCGCTATCTCTCTCAGAATGACCTTCTTGATCCAAATCAGTCAGGTTTCAAGACTAGTCATTCAACTGAGACTGCTCTTCTCTGTATCACGGAGGCGCTCCGCACCGCTAAAGCTAACTCTCTCTCCTCTGCTCTCATCCTTCTAGACCTATCGGCTGCCTTCGATACTGTGAACCATCAGATCCTCCTCTCCACCCTCTCCGAGTTGGGCATCTCCGGCGCGGCCCACGCTTGGATTGCGTCCTACCTGACAGGTCGCTCCTACCAGGTGGCGTGGCGAGAATCTGTCTCCTCACCACGCGCTCTCACCACTGGTGTCCCCCAGGTCTCTGTTCTAGGCCCTCTCCTATTCTCGCTATACACCAAGTCACTTGGCTCTGTCATAACCTCACATGGTCTCTCCTATCATTGCTATGCAGACGACACACAATTAATCTTCTCCTTTCCCCCTTCTGATGACCAGGTGGTGAATCGCATCTCTGCATGTCTGGCAGACATATCAGTGTGGATGACGGATCACCACCTCAAGCTGAACCCGGCAAGACGGAGCTGCTCTTCCTCCCGGGGAAGGACTGCCCGTTCCATGATCTCGCCATCACGGTTGACAACTCCATTGTGTCCTCCTCCCAGAGCGCTAAGAACCTTGGCGTGATCCTGGACAACACCCTGTCGTTCTCAACTAACATCAAGGCGGTGGCCCGTTCCTGTAGGTTCATGCTCTACAACATCCGCAGAGTACGACCCTGCCTCACACAGGAAGCGGCGCAGGTCCTAATCCAGGCACTTGTCATCTCCCGTCTGGATTACTGCAACTCGCTGTTGGCTGGGCTCCCTGCCTGTGCCATTAAACCCCTACAACTCATCCAGAACGCCGCAGCCCGTCTAGTGTTCAACCTTCCCAAGTTCTCTCACGTCACCCCGCTCCTCCGCTCTCTCCACTGGCTTCCAGTTGAAGCTCGCAGCCGCTACAAGACCATGGTGCTTGCCTACGGAGCTGTGAGGGGAACGGCACCTCAGTACCTCCAGGCTCTGATCAGGCCCTACACCCAAATAAGGGCACTGCGTTCATCCACCTCTGGCCTGCTCGCCTCCCTACCACTGAGGAAGTACAGTTCCCGCTCAGCCCAGTCAAAACTGTTCGCTGCTCTGGCCCCCCAATGGTGGAACAAACTCCCTCACGACGCCAGGACAGCGGAGTCAATCACCACCTTCTGGAGACACCTGAAACCCCACCTCTTTAAGGAATACTTAGGATAGGATAAAGTAATCCTTCTCACCCCCCTCCCCCTTAAAATATTTAGATGCACTATTGTAAAGTGGCTGTTCCATTGGATGTCATAAGGTGAATGCACCAATTTGTAAGTCGCTCTGGATAAGAGCGTCTGCTAAATGACTTAAATGTAATGTAAATGTAAAAGATTTGTAAAACAGAGTCTGTATAGTACAGTCAACATTAAAAGATACCAGTTTTTTGAGAAAGTACAGTCTCTGTTGACTCTTTTTGTAGATCAGGTCTGTTAATTTACTCAACTGAAGTTTATTGTCCAAGAGGACACCCAGATATTTGTATTCCTCTATGTTCTGACCTCTGATAGATATTGCAGAGGTAGGTGTTGTTTGCTTCCTGAAGCCTATGCACATCTATTTGGTCTTGTTGGTATTGAGGACCAAGTGTGATCCGTCACACCCCTCTAAAAAGTCATTTAGGACCGGGCCATGGTGTTCCTCGTCATCGTGCAACAGGCTGATCAAGGCAGTGTCATCAGCAAACTTAACTAGGTGTCTGTCAGGATGGGAACTGCACATACTACATCATACTGCATCACACTGTAACATATTATCAGTTACCTCTGTCTGAACTCGGCATTTTGTTAGATGAACCCCATGAGAAGAAATACATTTATTCCCGTTCCTGTTTTGATAGGACGGTTCCTTGGTTAATACAATCTAAAGTGGTTTATGGGGACATGTGTCAACATAATGGATGGATTTGTGTGACTCGTGGGGACTCGGTGAAGCATAATGGAAAAAGAAGTGGACCCGAGTGTCCCATCAGTCGTCTGTGCGACCTAGGTTCTGTTGAGGAGGAATGGGCTATTAGAGTTCACAGACAGCCATAGTGGACAAGCCAGGGAACCCAGTTGGAGCTTACATTTTTTTTACGGGCACCATCTTGGCTCCAACATGTTCCAAGACAGAATGCAAATTAGAATGTCATTGTCATGGAGCAATTAGTGCCAACATGAAGGATAGCTTCCAAAGCTTTGTATGCTATTTATATATGGCTCAGGGACCACTAATCTTAGTGTGAATGTCATGGAAAGTAATCTCTGTCCTTGTCTGTGTTGATTAGTGAATGTGTTGACTGATTACAGAGCCTCTTGATGCATGCTCTCCAAATCACTCACACTACTCATTGGACACATTACACGAGCACACTCACGCACACACACACACACACATGCGCACACACATGCGCGCGCGCACGCGCACACACACACACACACACACACACACACACACACACACACACACACACACACACACACACACACACACACACACACACACACACACACACACACACACACACACACGTACACACACACACGCACACAGGCATAGACATACATACATACAATGATGAATGTTTTCAAACTCACTTTTCAGGCAAAAAAGACTGATCTTATGGTAATGGTCATGAAACTGCCTCCAGCCTATACAATTTCCCAGACAGAAAGAAAAAAGGAATAACATATCAGAATGGAGTGATCTGTTGTTAACCTACCCCTAAACATGTATTTAATGTGTGTGTGTGTGTGTGCGCGCGCGCACGCTTGCATGCATGTGTGTGTGCATATACAGTGTGTGCGCATGTGCATGTCAGTGCGTTCAAGCATGAGCGTGTGCATGTGTGTGGAAAAGGTGCTTGCTTGGTGGGAAAGCAACACTGTGGAAAAAATCTGAGCGGAAACTCACTAATTAAATTGGATCAGTAGTTCTCAACTTATTTTTTTTTACCTCGGAACCCAAATTGATCAGGTTCGCCAATATTTACATCGTAATTTTTTTATTGTTCCCAAAATGCAATCTGGAAAACTATACGGATAGTAAATCTACCAATTATATGACATGGAACAACAGTCCCAAATTCTCCTTGTTAATAATTTTATTTTGCCCATATTCTTGATGAAGAACGTTAAACTCACTGGTTTTAGACCACAAAATCAAACAAATCAGCGAAATAGCTTTAATTGAAGTTAAACAGTTTCGAGGTTAACTCAATTAAAAAATATATATTTTAAAAATTATATATATATATATAGGTTTCTTATTATTTCTAAACACTTTATACGTGCTTTTAGTCGTTTATGTTCAGAATGGAGTGTTTTTCATTGAAATAAAATAAAATATATATATAAATACATGTATTTTTTGTATTCTTTTGTATTATTATCTTCTAAGACACTCTCGACCCACTCCAGTCTGAACCAGTTGAGAATCGCTAAGTTAGATAACCAAACATTATCTTTGCATGGCCCAGGGGTGACGTTATTACACACACCGCCTCACAACACATTGCTCACCAGAAGGGCAACCTATGCGTGAGTCCATACTCAATGTATTTCTGAGCACCTCCAAGACAAATTATACATATTAATGGACTCGTTTCTTCAGACAGAAACGAAAGTAGGGAGATTGGACTTGTACAGTGGACCGTCTAACAATACAAAGAGTCGTTTCGGAGAGAACTTCCCCTAACCCTGATGTTAACCTTAACCCAATTCAACTAACCTGCTATGTACATTCTGCCAACCTCTGTCGTTTAAAAGTCATCCTAACCATTTACGTAAACTATCCTAACATTTGCCGTTAGTTCTCGTAACCACCAACGTAAATTCTCACCGTAATTCTCAATATATTTTTTTACAACGCAATAAGGAACATGGTATCAGAGAAAGACGTATAATACTATATGTCCTCCAAGGGGCATGATAAGTTATACCATCCAATTCCTATGCCATTGTACGACTGGGTAATATGTATAATACTATATTTCCTTTCATTCGATACTGTACAACCACTATTCCATTCATAATGTAACCTAACTTCTATAGCATACTAATTGGAGGTAAGAGCGTTTACATACCAAATCCTAGGAATTGCCCTAAGACCAGATTGCTCTTTTAGGCTCTATGGTAGTAACCTGATTTACACACTTATTATCTGCAAATCAATCCTGTCTCAAATCATATAGTTCATTAATGTTGGCTAGTGCCACATACTAGGCAGACGTATAGCGTTCTGGTCAAAAGTAGTAGGGCCATACTGTATGTCTTTCTAGTATGTGGTTCTGGCTCTGGACAAAAGTAGTAGGGCCATTCTGTATGTCTTTCTAGTATGTGGTTCTGGCTCTGGACAGAAGTAGTAGGGCCATACTGTATGTCTTCCTAGTATGTGGTTCTGGCTCTGGACAGAAGTAGTAGGGCCATACTGTATGTATTTCTAGTATGTGGTTCTGGCTCTGGACAAAAGTAGTAGGGCCATACTGTATGTATTTCTAGTATGTGGTTCTGGCTCTGGACAAAAGTAGTAGGGCCATACTGTATGTCTTTCTAGTATGTGGTTCTGGCTCTGGACAGAAGTAGTAGGGCCATACTGTATGTCTTTCTAGTATGTGGTTCTGGCTCTGGACAGAAGTAGTAGGGCCATACTGTATGTCTTTCTAGTATGTGGTTCTGGCTCTGGACAAAGTAGTAGGGCCATATTGTAGGGAATAGGATCATTTGAGATGTATGCTAGGCTAGATCGACCGGTTTGTAAGGCATAATGATTTCCTAATCTCAGAAGCCTCTTTATCACCAAGCTTTGTTCGAGTCACATGTTGCTCTTCTGTTAAGAAACAGTGAGTTAGCATTGAGGGTCCAATTCATTAGGCATCAAACAGAAGATAGCAGATTGAAACAAGCAGGAGTGGTACTTCCCAAACGTGTTCAATAAGAAACACTTTTCTTATTTTCTGTTGTGAAATGTTTTGTAACAGGTGCACTAATGAATACAACCAAGGTATTCTTCCCAACAATCGGAGGCAGAATTTCTGTGTTTACCATCCATCTCACGGTGCTGTGCAGTGGTGTAAAGCAACTAAGTATAAATACTTTGAAGTACCACTTACTGTGCCTCCAGAAAGTATTCATACCCCTTATTGCACATTTCTTGTGTTACAGCCTGAATTCAAAATGACACATTTTTTTTGTCTCACCCACCAACACACAATAACCCATAATGACAAAGTGAAAACATATTTTTAGAAATATTTACAAATTTATTGAAAATGAAATAGAGAAATATCTAATTTACATAAGTATTCACACACCTGAGTCAAAATCACCTTTTGCAGTGATTACAGCTGTATATCTTTATGTGTAAGTCTCTAAGAGCTTTGCACAACTGGATTGTACAATATTTGCACATGATTCTTTTAAAAATTATTCAAGCTCTGTCAAGTTGGTTGTTGATCATTGCTAGACAGCCATTTGCAAGTCTTGCCATAGATTTTCAATCCACTTTAAGTAAAAACTGTAATTAGGCC
>NW_025755231.1:0-8013 GCF_021184085.1 Oncorhynchus gorbuscha
GTAGACCCATTCTTAATACTACTAGTTCTATTGAGTTGAGTAGACCCATTCTTAATACTACTAGTTCTATTGAGTTGAGTAGACCCATTCTTAATACTACTAGTTCTATTGAGTTGAGTAGACCCATTCTTAATACTACTAGTTCTATTGAGTTGAGTAGACCCATTCTTAATACTACTAGTTCTATTGAGTTGAGTAGACCCATTCTTAATACTACTAGTTATATTGAGTTGAGTAGACCCATTCTTAATAATACTAGTTACAGTCGGAAGTTTACATACACTTAGGTTGGAGTCATTAAAAGTTGTTTTCAACCACTCCACACATTTCTTATTAACAAACTATAATTTGCATGACAAGTAATTTTTCCAACAATTGTTTACAGACAGATTCTTTCACTTATAATTCACTCTATCACAATTCCAGTGGGTCAGAAGTTTACATACACCAAGTTGACTGTGCCTTTAAACAGCTTGGAAAATTCTAGAAAATTATGTCATGGCTTTAGAAGCTTCTGATAGGCTAATTGACGGTGTACCTGTGGATGTATTTCAAGGCCTACTTTCAAACTCAGTGCTTCTTTGCCTGACAACATGGTTAAATCAAAAGAAATCAGCCAAGACCTCAGAAAAAAATTTGTAGACCTTCACAAGTCTGGTTCATCCTTGGGAGAAATTTCTAAACGTCTGAAGGTACCACATTCACCTGTACAAACAATAGTAAGCAAGTATATTACACACCATGGGACCACGCAGCCGTCATACCGCTCAGGAAGGAGACGCGTTCTGTCTCCTAGAGATGAACGTACTTTGGTGCGAAAATCAATCCCAGAACAACAGCAAATGACCTTGTGAAGACGCTGGAGGAAACAAGTTCAAAAGTATCTACATCCACAGTAAAACGAGTCCTATATTAACATAACCTGAAAGGCAGCTCAGCAAGGAAGAAGCCACGGCTCCAAAACTACCATAAAAAAAAGCCAGACTACGGTTTGCAACTGCACATGGAGACAAAGATCATACTTTTTGGAGAATTGTCCTCTGGTCTGATGAAACAAAAATAGAACTGTTTGGCCATAATGACCATCGTTATATTTGGAGGAAAAAGAGGGATGCTTGCAAGCCGAAGAATACCATCCCAACCGTGAAGCACGGGGGTGGCAGCATCATGTTGTGGGGTTGCTTTACTGCAGGAGGGACTGGTGCACTTCACAAAATACATGGCATCACGAGGGAGGAAAATTATGTGGATATTTTGAAGCAACATCTCAAGACACAAGACAGTCAGGAAGTTAAAGCTTGGTCGCAAATGGGTCTCCCAAATGGACAATGACCTCAAGCATACTTCCAAAGTTGTGGCAAACTGGCTTAAGGAAAACAAAGTCAAGGTATTGGAGTGGTCATCATAAGTCCTGACATCAATCCTATAGAAATGTGTGGGCAGAACTGTAAACGCGTGTGCAAGCAAGGAGGCCGACAAACCTGACTCAGTTACACCAGCTCTGTCAGGAGGAATGGACCAACATTCACCCAACTTATTGTGGGAAGCTTGTGGAAGGCTACCCGAAACGTTTGATCCAAGTTAAACCTTTATAAGGCAATGCTACCAAATACTAATTGAGTGTATGTAAACTGGGAATGTGATGAAAGAAATAAAAGCTGAAATAAATCTCTACTATTATTCTGACACTTCACATTCTTAAAATAAAGTGGTGATCCTAAATGACCTAAGGAAGGACATTTTCACTAGGATTAAATGTCAGGAATTGTGAAAGACTGTTTAAATATATTTGTATGTAAACTTAAACTGTAAATGTAAACTTTCGACTTCAACTGTATGTTCAAGTTCAGTTGAGTTGAGCAGGCCCATTCTTAACTCTACTAGTTCCATTAAGTTGACAAGACCCTTCTGGATTCTTGTACAGTAGTTGTATGACCTCTGACACCTTACTGTTGACCTGGTTTGGACTCTGTACAGGCAATGTCCCTGCGAGCAGACGCAGCCCAGTGTGGAGGGGTGGTGGTGGAGTTTGAGTCTGATGACATCAGGGAGGCTCGGGCCAGGAAGGCCAGGAGTACATCAGGTCAGCTTGTCTATTGCGGGAGTGGAGAGAGAGAGATGACCAGGAGTTTACCCTGACCTCATGACCTGACAATACAACTACACAGCTATTACTTAATGATGATGTAACAACACATTGTGATTGTCGGAGCCACAGTGTTACATTTATATAGGTATTAGAGCAATTCAATATAAAGTGCTAGGTGTAAGAGCAACTTAATGTAAAGTGCTAGGTGTATGAGCTACTTAATGTAAAGTGCTAGGTGTATGAGCTACTTAATGTAAAGTGTTAGGTGTAAGAGTAACTTAATGTAAAGTGTTAGGTGTACAATCTACTTAATGTAAAGTGTTAGGTGTTAGAGTAACTTAATGTAAAGTGTTAGGTGTACGAGCTACTTCATGTAATGTGTTAGGTGTAATGTGTTAGGTGTAATGTGTTAGGTGTAATGTGTTAGGTGTAATGTGTTAGGTGTAATGTGTTAGGTGTAATGTGTTGGGGCGGCAGCGTAGCCTAGTGGTTAGAGCGTTGGACTAGTAACCGGAAGGTTGCGAGTTCAAACCCCCAAACCCCCGAGTTCAAACCCCAGAGCTGACAAGGTACAAATCTGTCGTTCTGCCCCTGAACAGGCAGTTAACCCACTGTTCCCAGGCCGTCATTGAAAATAAGAATGTGTTCTTAACTGACTTGCCTGGTTAAATAAAGGTAAAATAAAAAAATAAAAAAAAGGTGTTAGAGTAACTTAATGTAAAGTGTTAGGTGTTAGAGTAACTTAATGTTAGGTGTTAGAGTAACTTAATGTAAAGTGTTAGGTGTACGAGTTACTTCATGTAAAGTGCTAGGTGTATGAGCTACTTAATGTAACCGGAGATGGCATAGCAGTTCAGACATCTTGTGTCCTGTATATATATATATATTTACAACTTTTTTTCACATACATTTTATTTTTATTTTCCATCAACTCATCTTCAAAACACTCTCCTGCAACCCACCTCACCAATTTATATTTATAAATAAGTATTATTTACCTCAAATCTGCAATCCTCCAAGAAGCTTGCCAGGAGCTAGCCAGAAGCTAGTTCAGAAGCTAGTTAGCTTCTTTACTGGCAAATCGTTAGTATTCAGCTAACCACGGTTTGTGGTCATCAGCTATCCTTTAGCTCGAAAATCTATCGCCAGTTTTGTACGAGTAGCGCGGCCTCGGAACGGAACATACCGACCAATTTTTCTCTCCATGTCCTTGGATTTCAACTGCTCTCTGACATTCATTCCCGGATCTCACAGCGAGCCAGCTGCTATCCGTGTGTCTATCTGCTCGTCGATTCCGGAGCAACATCAATTACTCCGGAGCTAGCCAGCTCCGTCAATCACTCCTGAGCTCCGTCAATCACTCCTGGGCTGCAGTCACCTATCCGGACCCGTTTTACTGCCTACGCGGAGCCCCACCGGGCCTTCACAACTGGACTGCCGACGTTATCTACCCGAAGGAGATCCGGCTGGCTCCTCCGTCGCGACGTTACCTGAACGCCCATCTGCGGCCTGCTTACCGGCTGCTCTCAGAATAGACAATCGGACAATTTATTTATTTTTATTATTATTATGTTTCTTCTTGGGCCTCTATAACTATATCTATTGTTTTTATTTTTTTGTTGTTGTGTGATTTGGACTAATCCCCTCTACCACACGGAACCCCACTAATCTACTGACGGAACGCAAGAGGTGGCTAACAACAGACCTCCATCCTATGCTAGCTTGCTACCGATGTCCTGGCTAGCTGTCTAAATCGCCGTGAGCCCCAAAACAACCACTCCACTCACTGGACCCTTTTGATCACTCGACTAAGGATGCCTCTCCTTAATGTCAATATGTCTTATCCATTGCTGTTCTGGTTAGTGTTTATTGGCTTATTTCACTGTAGAGCCTCTAGTCCTGCTCACTATACCTTATCCAATTTATTAGTTCCACCACCCACACATGCAATGACATCTCCTGGTTTCAATGATGTTTCTAGAGACAATATCTCTCTCTCTTCATCACTCAATACCTAGGTTTACCTCCACTGTATTCACATCCTACCATACCTTTGTCTGTACATTATACCTTGATGCTATTTTATCGCCCCCAGAAACGTCCTTTTACTCTCTGTTCCAGACATTCTAGACGACCAATTTTGATTGCTTTTAGCCGTACCCTTATTCTTCTCCTCCTATGTTCCTCTGGCGATGTAGAGGTGAATCCAGGCCCTGCAGTGCCTAGCTCCACTCCTATTCCCCAGGCGCTCTCTTTTGATGACTTCTGTAACCGTAATAGCCTTGGTTTACATTTACATTTACATTTACATTTAAGTCATTTAGCAGACGCTCTTATCCAGAGCGACTTACAAATTGGTGCATTCACCTTATGACATCCAGTGGGACAGTCACTTAACAATAGTGCATCTAAAACTTAGGGGGGGTGGGGTGAGAGGGATTACTTAACCTATCCTAGGTATTCCTTAAAGAGGTGGGGTTTCAGGTGTCTCCGGAAGGTGGTGATTGACTCCGCTGTCCTGGCGTCGTGAGGGAGTTTGTTCCACCATTGGGGGGCCAGGGCAGCGAACAGTTTTGACTGGGCTGAGCGGGAGCTGTACTTCCTCAGTGGTAGGGAGGCGAGCAGGCCAGAGGTGGATGAACGCAGTGCCCTTGTTTGGGTGTAGGGCCTGATCAGAGCCTGGAGGTACTGAGGTGCCGTTCCCCTCACAGCTCCGTAGGCAAGCACCATGGTCTTGTAGCGGATGCGAGCTTCAACTGGAAGCCAGTGGAGAGAACGGAGGAGCGGGGTGACGTGAGAGAACTTGGGAAGGTTGAACACCAGACGGGCTGCGGCGTTCTGGATGAGTTGAAGGGGTTTAATGGCACAGGCAGGGAGCCCAGCCAACAGCGAGTTGCAGTAATCCAGACGGGAGATGACAAGTGCCTGGATTAGGACCTGCGCCGCTTCCTGTGAGAGGCAGGGTCGTACTCTGCGGATGTTGTAGAGCATGAACCTACAGGAACGGGCCACCGCCTTGATGTTAGTTGAGAACGACAGGGTGTTGTCCAGGATCACGCCAAGGTTCTTGGCGCTCTGGGAGGAGGACACAATGGAGTTGTCAACCGTGATGGCGAGATCATGGAACGGGCAGTCCTTCCCCGGGAGGAAGAGCAGCCCGATCTTGCCGAGGTTCAGCTTGAGGTGGTGATCCGTCATCCACACTGATATGTCTGCCAGACATGCAGAGATGCGATTCGCCACCTGGTCATCAGAAGGGGGAAAGGAGAAGATTAATTGTGTGTCGTCTGCATAGCAATGATAAGAGAGACCATGTGAGGTTATGACAGAGCCAAGTGACTTGGTGTATAGCGAGAATAGGAGAGGGCCAAGAACAGAGCCCTGGGGGACACCAGTGGTGAGAGCGCGTGGTGAGGAGACAGATTCTCGCCACGCCACCTGGTAGGGAGCGACCTGTCAGGTAGGACGCAATCCAAGCGTGGGCCGCGCCGGGAGATGCCCAACTCGGAGAGGGTGGAGAGGAGGATCTGATGGTTCACAGTATCGAAGGCAGCCGATAGATCTAGAAGGATGAGAGCAGAGGAGAGAGAGTTAGCTTTAGCAGTGCGGGAGCGCCTCCGTGATACAGAGGAGAGCAGTCTCAGTTGAATGACTAGTCTTGAAACCTGACTGATTTGGATCAAGAAGGTCATTCAGAGAGAGATAGCGGGAGAGCTGGCCAAGGACGGCACGTTCAAGAGTTTTGGAGAGAAAAGAAAGAAGGATACTGGTCTGTAATTGTTGACATCGGAGGGATCGAGTGTAGGTTTTTTCAGAAGGGGTGCAACTCTCGCTCTCTTGAAGACGGAAGGGACGTAGCCAACGGTCAGGGATGAGTTGATGAGCGAGGTGAGGTAAGGGAGAAGGTCTCCGGAAATGGTCTGGAGAAGAGAGGAGGGGATAGGGTCAAGCGGGCAGGTTGTTGGGCGGCCGGCCGTCACAAGACGCGAGATTTCATCTGGAGAGAGAGGGGAGAAAGAGGTCAGAGCACAGGGTAGGGCAGTGTGAGCAGAACCAGCGGTGTCGTTTGACTTAGCAAACGAGGATCGGATGTCGTCGACCTTCTTTTCAAAATGGTTGACGAAGTCATCTGCAGAGAGGGAGGAGGGGGGGGGGGGGGGCGGAGGATTCAGGAGGGAGGAGAAGGTGGCAAAGAGCTTCCTAGGGTTAGAGGCAGATGCTTGGAATTTAGCGTGGTAGAAAGTGGCTTTAGCAGCAGAGACAGAGGAGGAAAATGTAGAGAGGAGGGAGTGAAAGGATGCCAGGTCCGCAGGGAGGTGAGTTTTCCTCCATTTCCGCTCGGCTGCCCGGAGCCCTATTCTGTGAGCTCGCAATGAGTCATCGAGCCACGGAGCGGGGAGGGGAGGACCGAGCCGGCCTGGAGGATAGGGGACATAGAGAGTCAAGGGATGCAGAGAGGGAGGAGAGGAGGGTTGAGGAGGCAGAATCAGGAGATAGGTGGGAGAAGGTTTGAGCGGAGGGAAGAGATGATAGGATGGAAGAGGAGAGAGTAGGGGGGAGAGAGAGCGAAGGTTGGGACGGCGCGATACCATCTGAGTAGGGGCAGTGTGGGAGGTGTTGGATGAGAGCGAGAGGGAAAAGGATACAAGGCAGTGGTCGGAGACTTGGAGGGGAGTTGCAATGAGGTTAGTGGAAGAACAGCATCTAGTAAAGATGAGGTCGAGCGTATTGCCTGCCTTGTGAGTAGGGGGGAAGGTGAGAGGGTGAGGTCAAAAGAGGAGAGGAGTGGAAAGAAGGAGGCAGAGAGGAAAGAGTCAAAGGTAGACGTGGGGAGGTTAAAGTCGCCCAGAACTGTGAGAGGTGAGCCGTCCTCAGGAAAGGAGCTTATCAAGGCATCAAGCTCATTGATGAACTCTCCGAGGGAACCTGGAGGGCGATAAATGATAAGGATGTTAAGCTTGAAAGGGCTAGTAACTGTGACAGCATGGAATTCAAAGGAGGCGATAGACAGATGGGTAAGGGGAGAAAGAGAGAATGACCACTTGGGAGAGATGAGGATCCCGGTGCCACCACCCCGCTGACCAGACGCTCTCGGGGTGTGCGAGAACACGTGGGCGGACGAAGAGAGAGCAGTAGGAGTAGCAGTGTTGTCTGTGGTGATCCATGTTTCCGTCAGTGCCAAGAAGTCGAGGGACTGGAGGGAGGCATAGGCTGAGATGAACTCTGCCTTGTTGACCGCAGATTGGCAGTTTCATGCATGTTAACATTAGAAGCCTCCTCCCTAAGTTTGTTCTATTCACTGCTTTAGCACACTCTGCCAACCTGGATGTTCTAGCTGTGTCTGAATCCTGGTTTAGGAAGTCCACCAAAAAATTCTGAAATTTTAATTCCAAATTACAACATTTTCAGACAAGATAGAACTGCCAAAGGGGGCAGTGTTGCAATCTACTGCAAAGATAGCTTGCAGAGTTCTGTCCTACTATCCAGGTCTGTACCCAAACAATTTGAACTTCTACTTTTAAAAATCCACCTCTCTAAAAACAAGTCTCTCACCATTGCCGCCTGCTATAGACCACCCTCTGCCCCCAGCTGTGCTCTGGACACCATATGTGAACTGATTGCCCCCCATCTATCTTCAGAGCTCGTGCTGCTAGGCGACCTAAACTGGAACATGCTTAACACCCCAGCCATCCTACAATCTAAACTTGATGCCCTCAATCTCACACAAATTATCAATGAACCTACCAGGTACCCCCCCAAAGCCTTAAACACGGGCACCCTCATAGATACTATTGTAAGTGACTGTCCCACTGGATGTCATAAGGTGAATGCACCATTTGTAAGTCGCTCTGGATAAGAGCGTCTGCTAAATGACTTAAATGTAAATGTAAATGTAAATATCATCCTAACCAACTTCCCCTCTA
>NW_025755232.1:0-8013 GCF_021184085.1 Oncorhynchus gorbuscha
TCAGCCCATCCCACCTATCACCATAGACCTTCAGCTCTTTAATCCCACCCCTCAGCCACTCTCAGTCCATCCCACCTATCACCATAAAACCACCCCTCGTGCCACTCTCAGCCCATCCCACCTATCACCATAGACCACCCTCAGCCACTCTCAGCCCATCCCACCTATCACCATAGACCACCCTCAGCCACTCTCTCAGCCCATCCCACCTATCACCATAGACCTCAGCTCTTTAATCCCACCCCTCAGCCACTTCTCAGCCCATCCCACCATATCACCATAGACCACCCTCAGCCACTCTCAGCCCATCCCACCTATCACCATAAACCACCCCTCAGCCACTCTCAGCCCATCCCACCATTTCACCATAACCCAATTCCCTCAGCCACTCTCAGCCCATCCCACCTATCACCATAGACCACCCCTCAGCCACTCTCAGCCCATCCCACCTAGACCTCCCGGCGCCGACTGAGATGGGCCAGCCGTCCGGTCGCGTTCCTCAAGGAAACGACTCCGAAAAAGAGGGAAACGCGGCGGTGTTCTGGTCAGACTCGGAAAAGGGCACATCGCGCACCACTTCCCAGTATTCTTCTTGCCAATGTCCAGTCTCTCGACAACAAGGTTGATGAAATCCGAGCAAGGGTGGCATTCCAGAGGGACATCAGAGACTGCAACGTTCTCTGCTTTACGGAGACATGGCTTACTGGGAAAACGCTATCCAGGGCGGTGCAGCCAACGGGTTTCTCCACGCATCGCGCCGACAGAAACAAACATCTCTCTGGTAAGAAGAGTGGCGGGGGCGTATGCCTCATGACTAACGGGACATGGTGTGATGAAGGAAACATACAGGAACTCAAATCCTTCTGTTCACCTGATTTAGAATTCCTCACAATCAAATGTAGACCGCATTATCTTCCAAGAGAATTCTCTTCGATTATAATCACAGCCGTATATATCCCCCCCAAGCAGACACATCGATGGCTCTGAACGAACTTTATTTAACTCTTTGCAAACTGGAAAACATTTATCCGGAGGCTGCATTCATTGTAGCTGGGGATTTTAACAAAGCCAATCTGAAAACAAGACTCCTAAATTTTATCAGCATATCGATTGCGCAACCAGGGGTGGTAAAACCTGGATCATTGTTACTCTAACTTCCGCGACGCATATAAGGCCCTGCCCCGCCCCCTTTCGGAAAAGCTGACCACGACTCCATTTTGCTGATCCCTGCCTACAGACAGAAATTAAAACAAGAGGCTCCCACGCTGAGGTCTGTCCAACGCTGGTCAGACCAAGCTGACTCTACACTCCAAGACTGCTTCCATCACGTGGACTGGGACATGTTTCGATTGCGTCAGATGGGAATATTGACGAATACGCTGATTCGGTGTGCGAGTTCATTAGAACGTGCGCCGAAGATGTCGTTCCCATAGCAACGATAAAAACATTCCCTAACCAGAAACCGTGATTGATGGCAGCATTCGCGTGAAACTGAAAGCGCGAACCACTGCTTTTAATCAGGGCAAGGTGTCTGGCAACATGACTGAATACAAACAGTGCAGCTATTCCTCCGTAAGGCTATCAAACAAGCTAAGCGTCAGTACAGAGACAAAGTGGAATCTCAATTCAATGGCTCAGACACAAGAGGCATGTGGCAGGGTCTACAGTCAATCACGGACTACAAGATGAAATCCAGCCCAGTCACGGACCAGGATGTCTTGCTCCCAGGCAGACTAAATAACTTTTTGCCCGCTTTGAGGACAATACAGTGCCACTGACACGGCCTGCAACGGAAACATGCAGTCTCTCCTTCACTGCAGCCGAGGTGAGTAAGACATTTAAACGTGTTAACCCGCAAGGCTGCAGGCCCAGACGGCATCCCCAGCCGCGCCCTCAGAGCATGCGCAGACCAGCTGGCCGGTGTGTTTACGGACATATTCAATCAATCCCTATACCAGTCTGCTGTTCCCACATGCTTCAAGAGGGCCACCATTGTTCCTGTTCCCAAGAAAGCTAAGGTAACTGAGCTAAACGACTACCGCCCGTAGCACTCACTTCCGTCATCATGAAGTGCTTTGAGAGACTAGTCAAGGACCATATCACCTCCACCCTACCTGACACCCTAGACCCACTCCAATTTGCTTACCGCCCAAATAGGTCCACAGACGATGCAATCTCAACCACACTGCACACTGCCCTAACCCACCTGGACAAGAGGAATACCTATGTGAGAATGCTGTTCATCGACTACAGCTCGGCATTCAACACCATAGTACCCTCCAAGCTCGCCATCAAGCTCGAGACCCTGGGTCTCGACCCCGCCCTGTGCAACTGGGTACTGGACTTCCTGACGGGCCGCCCCCAGGTGGTGAGGGTAGGCAACAACATCTCCTCCCGCTGATCCTCAACACGGGGGGCCCCACAAGGGTGCGTTCTGAGCCCTCTCCTGTACTCCCTGTTCACCCACGACTGCGTGGCCACGCACGCCTCCAACTCAATCATCAAGTTTGCGGACGACACAACAGTGGTAGGCTTGATTACCAACAACGACGAGACGGCCTACAGGGAGGGAGGTGAGGGCCCTGGAGTGTGGTGTCAGGAAAATAACCTCACACTCAACGTCAACAAAACTAAGGAGATGATTGTGGACTTCAGGAAACAGCAGAGGGAACACCCCTATCCACATCGATGGAACAGTAGTGGAGAGGGTAGCTAGTTTTAAGTTCCTCGGCATACACATCACAGACAAACTGAATTGGTCCACTCACACTGACAGCGCCGTGAAGAAGGCGCAGCAGCGCCTATTCAACCTCAGGAGGCTGAAAAATTCGGCTTGTCACCAAAAGCACTCACAAACTTCTACAGATGCACAATCGAGAGCATCCTGGCGGGCTGTATCACCGCCTGGTACGGCAACTGCTCCGCCTCAACCGTAAGGCTCTCCAGAGGGTAGTGAGGACTGCACAACGCATCACCGGGGCAAACTACCTGCCCTCCAGGACACCTACACCACCCGCTGTTACAGGAAGGCCATAAAGATCATCAAGGACATCAACCACCCGAACCACTGCCTGTTCACCCCGCTATCATCCAGAAGGCGAGGTCAGTACAGGTGCATCAAAGCTGGGACCGAGAGACTGAAAAACAGCTTCTATCTCAAGGCCATCAGACTGTTAAACAGCCACCACTAACATTGAGTGGCTGCTGCCAACACACTGTCATTGACACTGACCCAACTCCAGCCATTTTAATAATGGGAATTGATGGAAATGATGTAAATATATCACTAGCCACTTTAAACAATGCTACCTTATATAATGTTACTTACCCTACATTATTCATCTCATATGCATATGTATATACTGTACTCTACAACATCGACTGCATCCTTATGTAACACATGTATCACTAGCCACTTTAACTATGCCACTTTGTTTACTTTGTCTACACACTCATCTCATATGTATATACTGTACTCGATACCATCTACTGTATGCTGCTCTGTACCATCACTCATTCATATATCCTTATGTACATGTTCCTTATCCCCTTACACTGTGTATAAGACAGTAGTTTTGGAATTGTTAGTTAGATTACTTGTTGGTTATCACTGCATTGTCGGAACTAGAAGCACAAGCATTTCGCTACACTCGCATTAACATCTGCTAACCATGTGTATGTGACAAATAAAATTTGATTTGATTTGATTTGATTTGATCACCACATAAACCACCCTTGCTTGGCTTCCATGTGCCATATATATTTTTCAATTCTTCAATTGTGCTGTGATGTACAATTTTTAAAATCTTTCTACTCTATCTTTTCTATAGTATCCACAGATCATGAGCTAAAGATCATACTAGTATAATTATATTATTGATTGACTGGACTAGGGTTTTCCAGATCGCCCAACACTGCTATTTGTAAGGTACATTTTAAGTGCATGTTGTGATTTGTTTTCACCATTCCTGAACCTGTGACCAGAAACAAGCTACATCGGGGCAATACCAGAATAAGAACCAGAATACCAGAATAAGAACCAGAATACCAGAATAAGAACCAGAATAATCCAGAATAAGAACCAGAATACCAGAATAAGAACCACAGAATACCAGTAACAAGAACCAGAATACCAGAATAAGAACCAGAATACCAGAATAAGAACCAGAATACCAGAATAAGAACCAGAATACCAGAATAAGAACCAGAATACCAGAATAAGTGATCTATTGATTCGGTCTGTTCGCAACAAAATCTACAGAGCTGAGGTGAGGTATGCCCATACAAAAATCCAGAAATCACATTGTCTGATTTTTAAGTAATTAATTTGCATTTTATTCCATGACATAAGTATTTGATACATCAGAAAAGCAGAACTTAATATTTGGTACAGAAACCTTTGTTTGCAATTACAGAGATCATACGTTTCCTGTAGTTCTTGACCAGGTTTGCACACACTGCAGCAGGGATTTTGGGCCCACTCCTCCATGCAGACCTTCTCCAGATCCTTCAGGGTTTCGGGCTGTCCCTGGGCAATAAGGACTTTCAGCTCCCTCCAAAGATTTTCTATTAGGTCTGGAGACTGGCTAGGCCACCCAGGACCCTGTGAGTGCTTCTTACGGAGCCACTCCTAGCTGCCCTGGCTGTGTGTTTCAGGTCGTTGTCATGTTGGAAGACCCAGCCACGACCCATCTTCAACGCTCTTACCGAGGGAAGGAGGTTGTTGGCCAAGATCTTGAGATCTCGCGATACATGGCCCCATCCATCTTCCCTCGATCGGTCCTGTCCCCTTTGCAGAAAAGCATCACCAAAGAATGATGTTTCCACCTCCATGCTTCACGGTTGTGATGGTGTTCTTCGGGTTGTACTCATCCTTCTTCTTCCTCCAAACATGGCGAGTGGGGTTTGGACCAAAAAGCTCTATTTTTTGTCTCATCAGACCACACGACCTTCTCCCATTCCCTCCTCTGGATCATCCAGATGGTCATTGGCAAACTTCAGACGGGCCTGGACATGCGCTGGCTTGAGCAGGGGGACCTTGCGTGCGCTGCAGGATTTTAATCCATGACGGCGTAGTGTGTTACTAATGGTTTTCTTTGAGAATGTGGTCCCAGCTCTCTTCAGGTCATTGACCAGGTCCTGCCGTGTAGTTCTGGGCTGATCCCTCACCTTCCTCATGATCATTGATGCCCCACGAGGTGAGATCTTGCATTGAGCCCCAGACCGTGTGTGATTGACCGTCATCTTGAACTTCTTCCATTTTCTAATAATTGCGCCAACAGTTGTTGCCTTCTCACCAAGCTGCTTGCCTATTGTCCTGTAGCCCATCCCAGCCTTGCAGGTCTACAATTTTATCCCTGATGTCCTTACACAGCTCTTGGTCTTGGCCATTGTGGAGAGGTTGGAGTCTGTTTGATTAAGTGTGTGACAGGTGTCTTTTATATAGGTTACGAGTTCAAAGAGGTGCAGTTAATACAGGTAATGAGTGGAGAACAGGAGGGCTTCTTAAATAAAAACTAACAGGTCTGTGAGAGCCGGAATTCTTACTGCTGGTAGGTGATCAAATACTTATATCATGCAATAAAATGCTAATGATTTACTTAAAATCATGTAATTTTCTGGATGGTCATGGCTCACATCAACAGCATCCTCCCGGATACCCTAGATCCACTCCAATTGGCATACCGCCCAACAGATCCAATGATGACACAATCTCAGTCACACTCACACCTCCCTATCCCACCTGTACAAAATAAACACCCATGTGAGAATACTGTTCATCGACTACAGCTCAGCGTTCAACACCATAATGCCCACAAAGCTCATCACTAAGCTATGGACTCTGGGACTAAACACCTCCCCTGCAACTGGATCCTGGACTTCCTGACGGACCTCCCCAGGTGATAAGGGTAGGCAACAACAATGTCTGCCATGCTGATCCTCAACACTGGGCCCCCTCAGGGGTGTGTACTTAGTCCCCTCCTGTACTCCCTGTTCACCCACGACTGCGTGGCCAAGCACAACTCTGACACCATCATTAAGTTTGCTGACGACAACAATGAGACAGCCTATAGGGAGGAGGTCAGAGAACTGGCAGTGTGGTGCCAGGACAAAAACCTCCCCCTCAATGTGAGCAAAACAAAAGAGCTGATCGTGGACTACGGGAAAAGACAGGCAAAACAGCACCCATTAACATCAACGGAGATGTAGTGGAACGGGTCGAGAGTTTCAAGTTCCTTGGTGTCCACATCACCAATGATCTATAATGGTCCAAACACACCAACACAGTCATGAAGAGGGCACGACGAAAACTTTTCCCCTTCAGGAGATTTGACATGGGTCCCCAGATCCTCAAAAAGTTCTACAGCTGCAGCCTGGAGAGCATCCTGACCGGTTGCATCACCGCCTGGTATGGCAGCTGCTCGGTATCTGACCGTAAGGCGCTACAGAGGGTAGTGCGTACAGCCCAGTACATCACTGGGGCCAAGCTTCCTGACATCCAGGACCTATATTATAGATGGTGTCAGAGGAAAGACCATAAAATTGTCAGACTCCAGTCACCCAAGTCATAGACTGTTTTCTCTGCTTCCGCATGGTACGTGGTACCGGAGCGCCAAGTCTAGGTCCAGGAGGCTCCTTAACAGCTTCTACCCCCAAGCCATAAGACTGCTGAACGGTACCGGAGCACCAAGTCAAGGACCAAAAGGCTCCTTAACAGCTTCTACCCCCAAGCCATAAGACTGCTGAACAATTAATCAAATGGCCACCAGACTATTTACAGACCCCCCCTCCATTTGTTTTGTCCACTGCTGCTACTCGCTATTTAATATCTATGTTACTTCACCCCTACCTACATGTACAAATTACCTCAACTAACCTGTACCTGGGCACATTGACTCTGTACCCTAACACCCTGTATATAGCCTCCATACTGACTCGGTACCGGTACACCCTGTATATAGCCTCCACACTGACTCTGTACTGGTACCCCCTGTATATAGCCTCCATACTGACTCGGTATCAGTACCCCTGTATATAGCCTCCATACTGACTCGGTACCAGTACCCCTGTATATAGCCTCCACATTGACTCTGTACCAGCACCCCCTGTATATAGCCTCCACATTGACTCTGTACCGGTACCCCCTGTATATAGCCTCCACAATGACTCTGTACTGGTACCCCTGTATATAGCCTCCACATTGACTCGGTACCGGTACCCCTGTATATAGCCTCCACAGTGACTCAGTACCAGTACCCCTGTATATAGCCTCCACACTGACTCTGTACCGGCACCTCCTGTATATAGCCTCCACACTGACTCTGTACCAGTACCCCTGTATATAGCCTCCATACTGACTCGGTACCAGTACCCCTGTATATAAATATAGCCTTATTATTGCGTTTCGGTGTCCCCCAGCAGGAAAACAGTATCAACATCAGTCATCGTAGCCAATGTTCTATATAACTTAGTTAAGTACATCCGCTATACATCTGAAGCATCCATCCATCCATCCACACATCCATCCATCCATCCATCCATCCACACATCCATCCCATCCACACATCCATCCCATCCACACATCCATCCCATCCACACATCCATCCCATCCATCCCATCCACACATCCATCCCATCCATCCATCCACACATCCATCCCATCCATCCATCCATCCCATCCATCCATCCCATCCACACATCCATCCATCCATCCATCCATCCACACATCCATCCCATCCATCCATCCATCCATCCCATCCATTCATCCCATCCACACATCCATCCATCCATCCCATCCATCCCATCCACGCATCCATCCATCCACGCATCCATCCCATCCACACATCCATCCATCCATCCCATCCACGCATCCATCCATCCATCCCATCCACGCATCCATCCATCCATCCCATCCACGCATCCATCCACACATCCATCCATCCCATCCACACATCCATCCCATCCACACATCCATCCATCCATCCCATCCATCCATCCCATCCACGCATCCATC
>NW_025755233.1:0-8012 GCF_021184085.1 Oncorhynchus gorbuscha
GTGTCTCCCTCTGAGGCTGAGAGGAACAGGACTGTTCTTTCCCCATGTCTCCCTCTGAGACTGAGAGGAATAGGACTGTTCTTTCCCCATGTCTCCCTCTGAGACTGAGAGGAATAGGACTATTCCTTCCCTGTGTCTCTCTCTCTGAGGCTGAGAGGAACAGGACTGTTCTTTGCCCATGTCTCTCTCTGAGAGGATTAGGACTGTTCTTTCCCCATGTCTCTCTCTCTGAGAGGAATAGGACTGTTCTTTCCCCATGTCTCTCTCTGAGAGGAACAGGACTGTTCTTTCCCCATGTCTCTCTCTGAGAGGAACAGGACTTTTCTTTCCCTATTTCTCTCTCTGAGGCTGAGAGGAACATGACTGTTCTTTCCCCATGTCTCCCTCTGAGACTGAGAGGAATAGGACTGTTCTTTCCCCATGTCTCCCTCTGGGCTGAGAGGGAATAGGACTGTTCTTTCCCCGTGTCTCTCTCTGAGGCTGAGAGGAACAGGACTGTTCTTTCCCCATGCCTCTCTCTGAGAGGATTAGGACATTCTTTCCCCATGTCTCTCTCTGAGAGGAATAGGACTGTTCTTTCCCCATGTGTCTCTCTGAGAGGAACAGGACTGTTCTTTCCCCATGTCTCTCTGAGGGCTGAGAGGAACAGGACTGTTCTTTCCCCATGTCTCTCTCTGAGAGGAATAGGACTGTTCTTTCCCCATGTCTCTCTCTGAGAGGGAATAGGACTGTTCTTTCCCCATGTCTCTCTCTGAGAGGAATAGGACTGTTTGCTTTCCCCATGTCTCTCTCTGAGAGGAATAGGACTGTTCTTTCCCCGTGTCTCTCTCTGAGGCTGAGGGAACAGGACTGTTCTTTCCCCATGTCTCTCTCTGAGAGGAATAGGACTTTTCTTTCCCCGTGTCTCTCTCTGAGAAGGAATAGGACTGTTCTTTCCCCATGTCTCTCCAGGAAGGAATAGGACTGTTCTTTCCCCGTGTCTCTGAGGCTGAGAGGAACAGGACTGTTCTTTCCCCATGTCTCTCTCTGAGAGGAATAGGACTGTTCTTTCCCCATGTCTCTCTCTGAGAGGAATAGGACTGTTCTTTCCCCGTGTCTCTCTCTGAGGCTGAGAGGAACATGACTGTTCTTTCCCCATGTCTCTCTCTGAGAGGAATAGGACTGTTCTTTCCCCGTGTCTCTCTCTCTGAGGCTGAGAGGAACAGGACTGTTCTTTCCCCATGTCTCTCTCTGAGAGGATTAGGACTGTTCTTTCCCCATGTCTCTCTCTGAGAGGAATAGGACTGTTCTTTCCCCATGTCTCTCTCTGAGAGGAACAGGACTGTTCTTTCCCCATGTCTCTCTCTGAGAGGAACAGGACTGTTCTTTCCCCATTTCTCTCTCTGAGGCTGAGAGGAACAGGACTGTTCTTTCCCCATGTCTCCCTCTGAGACTGAGAGGAATAGGACTGTTCTTTCCCCATGTCTCCCTCTGAGACTGAGAGGAATAGGACTGTTCTTTCCCCGTGTCTCTCTCTGAGGCTGAGAGGAATAGGACTGTTCTTTCCCCATGTCTCTCTCTGAGGCTGAGAGGAACAGGACTGTTCTTTCCCCGTGTCTCTCTCTCTGAGGCTGAGAGGAATAGGACTGTTCTTTCCCGTGTCTCTCTCTGAGGCTGAGAGGAATAGGACTGTTCTTTCCCCATGTCTCTCTCTGAGGCTGAGAGGAACAGGACTGTTCTTTCCCCATGTCTCCCTCTGAGAGGAATAGGACTGTTCTTTCCCCATGTCTCTCTCTGAGGCTGAGAGGAATAGGACTGTTCTTTCCCCGTGTCTCTCTCTGAGGCTGAGAGGAATAGGACTGTTCTTTCCCCATGTCTCTCTCTGAGGCTGAGAGGAACAGGACTGTTCTTTCCCCATGTCTCTCTCTGAGAGGAATAGGACTGTTCTTTCCCCGTGTCTCTCTCTGAGAGGAATAGGACTGTTCTTTCCCCGTGTCTCCCTCTGAGAGGAATAGCACTGTTCTTTCCCCGTGTCTCTCTCTGAGGCTGAGAGGAATAGGACTGTTCTTTCCCCATGTCTCTCTCTGAGGCTGAGAGGAATAGGACTGTTCTTTCCCCATGTCTCCCTCTGAGGCTGAGAGGAATAGGACTGTTCTTTCCCCATGTCTCCCTCTGAGACTGAGAGGAATAGGACTGTTCTTTCGCCATGTCTCCCTCTGAGGCTGAGAGGAATAGGACTGTTCTTTCCCCATGTCTCCCTCTGAGACTGAGAGGAATAGGACTGTTCTTTCCCCGTGTCTCCCTCTGAGGCTGAGAGGAACAGGACTGTTCTTTCCCCATGTCTCCCTCTGAGACTGAGAGCAATAGGACTGTTCTTTCCCCATGTCTCCCTCTGAGACTGAGAGGAATAGGACTGTTCTTTGCCCATGTCTCTCTCTGAGAGGACTAGGACTGTTCTTTCCCCATGTTTCTCTCTGAGAGGAATAGGACTGTTCTTTCCCCATGTCTCTCTCTGAGAGGAACAGGACTGTTTCTTTCCCCATGTCTCTTCTGAGAGGAACAGGACTTTTCTTTCCCTATTTCTCTCTCTGAGGCTGAGAGGAACATGACTGTTCTTTCCCATGTCTCCTCTGAGACTGAGAGGAATAGGACTGTTCTTTCCCCATGTCTCCCTCTGAGACTGAGAGGAATAGGACTGTTCTTTCCCATGTCTCTCTCTGAGAGGAACAGGACTGTTCTTTCCCCATTCTCTCTCTGAGAGGATTAGGACTGTTCTTTCATGTCTCTATCTGAGAGGAATAGGACTGTTCTTTCCCATGTCTCTCTGAGAGGAACAGGACTGTTCTTTCCCCATGTCTCTCTCTGAGAGGAACAGGACTGTTCTTTCCCCATGTCTCTCTCTGAGAGGAATAGGACTGTTCTTTCCCCATGTCTCTCTCTCTGAGAGGAATAGGACTGTTCTTTTCCCCATGTCTCTCTCTGAGAGGAATAGGACTGTTCTTTCCCATGTCTCTCTCTGAGGCTGAGAGGAACAGGACTGTTCTTTCCCCATGTCTCTCTCTGAGAGGAATAGGACTGTTCTTTCCCATGTCTCTTCTGAGAGGAATAGGACTGTTCTTTCCCCGTGTGTCTCTCTCTGAGGCTGAGAGGAATAGGACTGTTCTTTCCCCATGTCTCCCTCTGAGAGGAATAGGACTGTTCTTTCCCCATGTCTCTGAGGCTGAGAGGAATAGGACTGTTCTTTCCCCGTGTCTCTCTCTGAGGCTGAGAGGAACATGACTGTTCTTTCCCATGTCTCTCTCTGAGAGGAATAGGACTGTTCTTTCCCGTGTCTCTCTCTGAGAGGAATAGGACTGTTCTTTCCCCATGTCTCTCTCTGGGGGGAATAGGACTGTTCTTTCCCCATGTCTCTCTCTGAGGCTGAGAGGAATAGGACTGTTCTTTCCCCGTGTCTCTCTCTGAGAGGAATAGGACTGTTCTTTTCCCGTGTCTCCCTCTGAGAGGAATAGGACTGTTCTTTCCCCATGTCTCTCTCTGAGGAGGAACAGGACTGTTCTTTCCCCATGTCTCTCTCTCTGAGAGGAATAGGACTGTTCTTTCCCCATGTCTCTCTCTCTGAGAGGAATAGGACTGTTCTTTCCCCATGTCTCTCTCTCATAGGACTGTTCTTTCCCATGTCTCTCTCTGAGAGGAATAGGACTGTTCTTTCCCCATGTCTCTCTCTGAGAGGAACAGGACTGTTCTTTCCCCATTTCTCTCTCTGAGGCTGAGAGGAACAGGACTGTTCTTTCCCCATGTCTCCCTCTGAGACTGAGAGGAATAGGACTGTTCTTTCCCATGTCTCCCTCTGAGACTGAGAGGAATAGGACTGTTCTTTCCCCGTGTCTCTGAGGCTGAGAGGAACAGGACTGTTCTTTCCCATGCTGAGAGGAATAGGACTGTTCTTTCCCATGTCTCTCTCTGAGGCTGAGAGGAATAGGACTGTTCTTTCCCCATGTCCTCTGAGGCTGAGAGGAACAGGACTGTTCTTTCCCCGTGTCTCTCTCTCTGAGGCTGAGAGGAATAGGACTGTTCTTTCCCCGTGTCTCTCTCTGAGGCTGAGAGGAATAGGACTGTTCTTTCCCATGTCTCTCTGGGCTGAGAGGATTAGGACTGTTCTTTCCCCATGTCTCCTCTGAGAGGAATAGGACTGTTCTTTCCCATGTCTCTCTCTGAGGCTGAGAGGAATAGGACTGTTCTTTCCCATGTCTCTCTCTGAGGCTGAGAGGAATAGGACTGTTCTTTCCCCATGTCTCTCTCTGAGGACTGAGAGGAATAGGACTGTTCTTTCCCCATGTCTCTCTCTCTGAGAGGAATAGGACTGTTCTTTCCCATGTCTCTCTCTGAGAGGAATAGGACTGTTCTTTCCCCATTCCCCTGAGAGGAATAGGACTGTTCTTTCCCCGTGTCTCTCTCTGAGAGGAACAGGACTGTTCTTTCCCCATGTCTCTCTGAGAGGAACAGGACTGAGCCCATGTCTCTCTCTGAGAGGATTAGGACTGTTCTTTCCCCATGTCTCTCTCTGAGAGGAATAGGACTGTTCTTTCCCCATGTCTCTCTCTGAGAGGAACAGGACTGTTCTTTCCCCATGTCTCTCTCTGAGAGGAACAGGACTTTCTTTCCCCATTTCTCTCTCTGAGGCTGAGAGGAACATGACTGTTCTTTCCCCATGTCTCCCTCTGAGACTGAGAGGAATAGGACTGTTCTTTCCCCATGTCTCCCTCTGAGACTGAGAGGAATAGGACTGTTCTTTCCCCGTGTCTCTCTCTGAGGCTGAGAGGAACAGGACTGTTCTTTCCCCATGTCTCTCTCTCTGAGAGGATTAGGACTGTTCTTTCCCCATGTCTCTCTCTGAGAGGAATAGGACTGTTCTTTCCCCATGTCTCTCTCTGAGAGGAACAGGACTGTTCTTTCCCCATGTCTCTCTCTGAGAGGAACAGGACTGTTCTTTCCCCATGTCTCTCTCTGAGAGGAATAGGACTGTTCTTTCCCCATGTCTCTCTCTGAGAGGAATAGGACTGTTCTTTCCCCATGTCTCTCTCTGAGAGGAATAGGACTGTTCTTTCCCCATGTCTCTCTCTGAGAGGAATAGGACTGTTCTTTCCCGTGTCTCTCTCTGAGGCTGAGAGGAACAGGACTGTTCTTTTTCCCATGTCTCTCTCTGAGAGGAATAGGACTGTTCTTTCCCCTCTCTCTCTGAGAGGAATAGGACTGTTCTTTCCCCCATGTCTCTCTCTGAGAGGAATAGGACTGTTCTTTCCCCGTGTCTCTCTCTGAGGCTGAGAGGAACAGGACTGTTCTTTCCCATGTCTCTCTCTGAGAGGAATAGGACTGTTCTTTCCCCATGTCTCTCTCTGAGAGGAATAGGACTGTTCTTTCCCGTGTCTCTCTCTGAGGCTGAGAGGAACAGGACTGTTCTTTCCCCATGTCTCTCTCTGAAAGGAGGACTGTTCTTTCCCCGTGTCTCTCTCTGAGAGGAATAGGACTGTTCTTTCCCATGTCTCTCTCTCTGGGGGAATAGGACTGTTCTTTCCCCATGTCTCTCTCTGAGGCTGAGAGGAATAGGACTGTTCTTTCCCCGTGTCTCTCTCTGAGAGGAATAGGAGTGTCTCTCTCTGAGAGGAAGGACTGTTCTTTTCCCCATGTCTTTCTCTGAGAGGAATAGGACTGTTCTTTCCCCATGTCTCTCTCTGAGAGGAATAGGACTGTTCTTTCCCCATGTCTCTCTCTGAGAGGAATAGGACTGTTCTTTCCCCATGTCTCTCTCTCTGAGAGGAACAGGACTGTTCTTTCCCCATGTCTCTCTCTGAGAGGAACAGGACTGTTCTTTCCCCATGTCTGTCTCTGAGGCTGAGAGGAACAGGACTGTTCTTTCCCCATGTCTCCCTCTGAGACTGAGAGGAATAGGACTGTTCTTTCCCCATGTCTCTCTGAGGCTGAGAGGAATAGGACTGTTCTTTCCCCGTGTCTCTCTCTGAGGCTGAGAGGAACAGGACTGTTCTTTCCCCATGTCTCTCTCTGAGAGGAATAGGACTGTTCTTTCCCATGTCTCTCTCTGAGAGGAACAGGACTGTTCTTTCCCATGTCTCTTTCTGAGAGGAATGAGGACTGTTCTTTCCCCATGTTCCTCTGAGAGGAATAGGACTGTTCTTTCCCCCGTGTCTCTCTCTGAGGCTGAGAGGAATAGGACTGTTCTTTCCCCCCCCTGAGAGGAATAGGACTGTTCTCCCCATGTCTCTCTCTGAGAGGAATAGGACTGTTCTTTTCCCATGTCTCTCTCTGAGAGGAATAGGACTGTTCTTTCGTGTCTTCCTGAGGCTGAGAGGAACAGGACTGTTCTTTCCCATGTCTCTCTCTGAGAGGAATAGGACTGTTCTTTTCCATGTCTCTCTCTGAGAGGAATAGGACTGTTCTTTCCCGTGTCTCTCTCTCTGAGGCTGAGAGGAACATGACTGTTCTTTCCCCATGTCTCTCTCTGAGAGGAATAGGACTGTTCTTTCCCCGTGTCTCTCTCTGAGAGGAATAGGACTGTTCTTTCCCCATGTCTCTCTCTGGGGGGAATAGGACTGTTCTTTCCCCATGTCTCTCTCTGAGGCTGAGAGGAATAGGACTGTTCTTTCCCCGTGTCTCTCTGAGAGGAATAGGGACTGTTCTTTCCCCGTGTCTCTCTCTGAGAGGAATAGGACTGTTCTTCCCCATGTCTCTCTTCTGAGAGGAACAGGACTGTTCTTTCCCCATTTCTCTCTCTGAGGCTGAGAGGAACAGGACTGTTCTTTCCCCATGTCACCCTCTGAGACTGAGAGGAATAGGACTGTTCTTCCCCCATGTCTCTCTCTGGGGCTGAGAGGAACTGTTCTTAGGACTGTTCTTTCCCCATGTCTCTCTCTGAGAGGAATAGGACTGTTCTTTCCCCATGTCTCTCTCTGAGAGGAACAGGACTGTTCTTTCCCCATGTCTCTCTCTGAGAGGAACAGGACTGTTCTTTCCCCATTTCTCTCTCTGAGGCTGAGAGGAACAGGACTGTTCTTTCCCCATGTCTCCCTCTGAGACTGAGAGGAATAGGACTGTTCTTTCCCCATGTCTCCCTCTGAGACTGAGAGGAATAGGACTGTTCTTTCCGTGTCTCTCTGAGGCTGAGAGGAACAGGACTGTTCTTTCCCCATGTCTCTCTCTGAGAGGAATAGGACTGCTCTTTCCCCATGTCTCTCTCTGAGGCTGAGAGGAATAGGACTGTTCTTTCCCCGTGTCTCTCTGAGGCTGAGAGGAATAGGACTGTTCTTTCCCCATGTCTCTCTCTGAGGCTGAGAGGAACAGGACTGTTCTTTCCCCGTGTCTCTCTCTCTGAGGCTGAGAGGAATAGGACTGTTCTTTCCCCGTGTCTCTCTCTGAGGCTGAGAGGAATAGGACTGTTCTTTCCCCATGTCTCTCTCTGAGGCTGAGAGGAACAGGACTGTTCTTTCCCCATGTCTCCCTCTGAGAGGAATAGGACTGTTCTTTCCCCATGTCTCTCTCTGAGGCTGAGAGGAATAGGACTGTTCTTTCCCCGTGTCTCTCTCTGAGGCTGAGAGGAATAGGACTGTTCTTTCCCCATGTCTCTCTCTGAGGCTGAGAGGAACAGGACTGTTCTTTCCCCATGTCTCTCTCTGAGAGGAATAGGACTGTTCTTTCCCCGTGTCTCTCTCTGAGAGGAATAGGACTGTTCTTTCCCCGTGTCTCCCTCTGAGAGGAATAGCACTGTTCTTTCCCCATGTCTCTCTGAGGCTGAGAGGAATAGGACTGTTCTTTCCCCGTGTCTCTCTCTGAGAGGAATAGGACTGTTCTTTCCCCGTGTCTCCTCTGAGGCTGAGAGGAACAGGACTGTTCTTTGCCCATGTCTCTCTCTGAGAGGATTAGGACTGTTCTTTCCCCATGTCTCTCTCTGAGAGGAATAGGACTGTTCTTTCCCCATGTCTCTCTCTGAGAGGAACAGGACTGTTCTTTCCCCATGTCTCTCT
>NW_025755234.1:0-8012 GCF_021184085.1 Oncorhynchus gorbuscha
CTCTATGTTAGTGCACTGCTTTCTGCAGAGGCCAATCAGCATCCTACTCTCTATGTTACATTACAACTTTGGACACAGGACCAATCAGAGCCAATCAGAATCCTACTCTCTATGTTAGTGCACTGCTTTCTGCAGAGGGCCAATCAGCATCCTACTCTCTATGTTACATTACAACACACAGGACCAATCAGCATCCTACTCTCTATGTTACATTACAACACACAGGACCAATCAGAATCCTACTCTCTATGTTAGTGCACTGCTTTCTGCAGAGGGCCAATCAGCATCCTACTCTCTATGTTACATTACAACACACAGGACCAATCAGCATCCTACTCTCTATGTTACATTGCTTTCACAGAGCCAATCAGCATCCTACTCTCTATGTTAGTGCACTGCTTTCTGCAGAGGGCCAATCAGCATCCTACTCTCTATGTTACATTACAACACACAGGACCAATCAGCATCCTACTCTCTATGTTAGTGCACTGCTTTCTGCAGAGGGCCAATCAGCATCCTACTCTCTATGTTAGTGCACTGCTTTCTGCAGAGGGCCAATCAGCATCCTACTCTCTATGTTAGTGCACTGCTTTCTGCAGAGGGCCAATCAGCATCCTACTCTCTATGTTAGTGCACTGCTTTCTGCAGAGGGCCAATCAGCATCCTACTCTCTATGTTAGTGCACTGCTTTCTGCAGAGGGCCAATCAGCATCCTACTCTCTATGTTAGTGCACTGCTTTCTGCAGAGGGCCAATCAGCATCCTACTCTCTATGTTAGTGCACTGCTTTCTGCAGAGGGCCAATCAGCATCCTACTCTCTATGTTAGTGCACTGCTTTCTGCAGAGGGCCAATCAGCATCCTACTCTCTATGTTAGTGCACTGCTTTCTGCAGAGGGCCAATCAGCATCCTACTCTCTATGTTAGTGCACTGCTTTCTGCAGAGGGCCAATCAGCATCCTACTCTCTATGTTAGTGCACTGCTTTCTGCAGAGGGCCAATCAGCATCCTACTCTCTATGTTAGTGCACTGCTTTCTGCAGAGGGCCAATCAGCATCCTACTCTCTATGTTAGTGCACTGCTTTCTGCAGAGGGCCAATCAGCATCCTACTCTCTCTATGTTAGTGCACTGCTTTCTGCAGAGGGCCAATCAGCATCCTACTCTCTATGTTAGTGCACTGCTTTCTGCAGAGGGCCAATCAGCATCCTACTCTCTATGTTAGTGCACTGCTTTCTGCAGAGGGCCAATCAGCATCCTACTCTCTATGTTAGTGCACTGCTTTCTGCAGAGGGCCAATCAGCATCCTACTCTCTATGTTAGTGCACTGCTTTCTGCAGAGGGCCAATCAGCATCCTACTCTCTATGTTAGTGCAGAGGCCAATCAGCATTTCTGCAGAGGGCCAATCAGCATCCTACTCTCTATATGTTACTGTGCACTGCTTTCTGCAGAGGGCCAATCAGCATCCTACTCTCTATGTTAGTGCACTGCTTTCTGCAGAGGGCCAATCAGCATCCTACTCTCTATGTTACATTACAACACACAGGACCAATCAGCATCCTACTCTCTATGTTAGTGCACTGCTTTCTGCAGAGGGCCAATCAGCATCCTACTCTCTATGTTAGTGCACTGCTTTCTGCAGAGGGCCAATCAGCATCCTACTCTCTATGTTAGTGCACTGCTTTCTGCAGAGGGCCAATCAGCATCCTACTCTCTATGTTACACTGCTACAACACACAGGACCAATCAGCATCCTACTCTCTATGTTAGTGCACTGCTTTCTGCAGAGGGCCAATCAGCATCCTACTCTCTATGTTAGTGCACTGCTTTCACACAGGACCAATCAGCATCCTACTCTCTATGTTAGTGCACTGCTTTCTGCAGAGGGCCAATCAGCATCCTACTCTCTATGTTAGTGCACTGCTTTCTGCAGAGGGCCAATCAGCATCCTACTCTCTATGTTAGTGCACTGCTTTCTGCAGAGGGCCAATCAGCATCCTACTCTCTATGTTACATTACAACCACAGGACACAGGACCAATCAGCATCCTACTCTCTATGTTAGTGCACTGCTTTCTGCAGAGGGCCAATCAGCATCCTACTCTCTATGTTAGTGCACTGCTTTCTGCAGAGGGCCAATCAGCATCCTACTCTCTATGTTAGTGCACTGCTTTCTGCAGAGGGCCAATCAGCATCCTACTCTCTATGTTAGTGCACTGCTTTCTGCAGAGGGCCAATCAGCATCCTACTCTCTATGTTAGTGCACTGCTTTCTGCAGAGGGCCAATCAGCATCCTACTCTCTATGTTAGTGCACTGCTTTCTGCAGAGGGCCAATCAGCATCCTACTCTCTATGTTAGTGCACTGCTTTCTGCAGAGGGCCAATCAGCATCCTACTCTCTATGTTAGTGCACTGCTTTCTGCAGAGGGCCAATCAGCATCCTACTCTCTATGTTAGTGCACTGCTTTCTGCAGAGGGCCAATCAGCATCCTACTCTCTATGTTAGTGCACTGCTTTCTGCAGAGGGCCAATCAGCATCCTACTCTCTATGTTAGTGCACTGCTTTCTGCAGAGGGCCAATCAGCATCCTACTCTCTATGTTAGTGCACTGCTTTCTGCAGAGGGCCAATCAGCATCCTACTCTCTATGTTAGTGCACTGCTTTCTGCAGAGGGCCAATCAGCATCCTACTCTCTATGTTACATTACAACACACAGGACCAATCAGCATCCTACTCTCTATGTTAGTGCACTGCTTTCTGCAGAGGGCCAATCAGCATCCTACTCTCTATGTTAGTGCACTGCTTTCTGCAGAGGGCCAATCAGCATCCTACTCTCTATGTTAGTGCACTGCTTTCTGCAGAGGGCCAATCAGCATCCTACTCTCTATGTTACATTACAACACACAGGACCAATCAGCATCCTACTCTCTATGTTAGTGCACTGCTTTCTGCAGAGGGCCAATCAGCATCCTACTCTCTATGTTAGTGCACTGCTTTCTGCAGAGGGCCAATCAGCATCCTACTCTCTATGTTAGTGCACTGCTTTCTGCAGAGGGCCAATCAGCATCCTACTCTCTATGTTACATTACAACACACAGGACCAATCAGCATCCTACTCTCTATGTTAGTGCACTGCTTTCTGCAGAGGGCCAATCAGCATCCTACTCTCTATGTTAGTGCACTGCTTTCTGCAGAGGGCCAATCAGCATCCTACTCTCTATGTTAGTGCACTGCTTTCTGCAGAGGGCCAATCAGCATCCTACTCTCTATGTTACATTACAACACTGCAGGACCAATCAGCATCCTACTCTCTATGTTAGTGCACTGCTTTCTGCAGAGGGCCAATCAGCATCCTACTCTCTATGTTAGTGCACTGCTTTCTGCAGAGGGCCAATCAGCATCCTACTCTCTATGTTGCAGAGGGCCAATCAGCACTATGTTGTGCACTTTCTGCAGAGGGCCAATCAGCATCCTACTCTCTATGTTAGTGCACTGCTTTCTGCAGAGGGCCAATCAGCATCCTACTCTCTATGTTAGTGCACTGCTTTCTGCAGAGGGCCAATCAGCATCCTACTCTCTATGTTAGTGCACTGCTTTCTGCAGAGGGCCAATCAGCATCCTACTCACTATGTTCTGCAGAAGGGCCACTGCTTTCTGCAGAGGGCCAATCAGCATCCTACTCTCTATGTTAGTGCACTGCTTTCTGCAGAGGGCCAATCAGCATCCTACTCTCTATGTTAGTGCACTGCTTTCTGCAGAGGGCCAATCAGCATCCTACTCTCTATGTTAGTGCACTGCTTTCTGCAGAGGGCCAATCAGCATCCTACTCTCTATGTTAGTGCACTGCTTTCTGCAGAGGGCCAATCAGCATCCTACTCTCTATGTTAGTGCACTGCTTTCTGCAGAGGGCCAATCAGCATCCTACTCTCTATGTTAGTGCACTGCTTTCTGCAGAGGCCAATCAGCATCCTACTCTCTATGTTAGTGCACTGCTTTCTGCAGAGGGCCAATCAGCATCCTACTCTCTATGTTAGTGCACTGCTTTCTGCAGAGGGCCAATCAGCATCCTACTCTCTATGTTAGTGCACTGCTTTCTGCAGAGGGCCAATCAGCATCCTACTCTCTATGTTAGTGCACTGCTTTCTGCAGAGGGCCAATCAGCATCCTACTCTCTATGTTGGTGCACTGCTTTCCAATCAGCATCCTACTCTCTATGTTAGTGCACTGCTTTCTGCAGAGGGCCAATCAGCATCCTACTCTCTCTATGTTAGTGCACTGCTTTCTGCAGAGGGCCAATCAGCATCCTACTCTCTATGTTAGTGCACTGCTTTCTGCAGAGGGCCAATCAGCATCCTACTCTCTATGTTAGTGCACTGCTTTCTGCAGAGGGCCAATCAGCATCCTACTCTCTATGTTAGTGCACTGCTTTCTGCAGAGGGCCAATCAGCATCCTACTCTATGTTAGTGCACTGCTTTCTGCAGAGGGCCAATCAGCATCCTACTCTCTATGTTAGTGCACTGCTTTCTGCAGAGGGCCAATCAGCATCCTACTCTCTATGTTACATTACAACACACAGGACCAATCAGCATCCTACTCTCTATGTTAGTGCACTGCTTTCTGCAGAGGGCCAATCAGCATCCTACTCTCTATGTTAGTGCACTGCTTTCTGCAGAGGGCCAATCAGCATCCTACTCTCTATGTTAGTGCACTGCTTTCTGCAGAGGGCCAATCAGCATCCTACTCTCTATGTTACATTACAACACACAGGACCAATCAGCATCCTACTCTCTATGTTAGTGCACTGCTTTCTGCAGAGGGCCAATCAGCATCCTACTCTCTATGTTAGTGCACTGCTTTCTGCAGAGGGCCAATCAGCATCCTACTCTCTATGTTAGTGCACTGCTTTCTGCAGAGGGCCAATCAGCATCCTACTCTCTATGTTAGTGCACTGCTTTCTGCAGAGGGCCAATCAGCATCCTACTCTCTATGTTACATTACAACACACAGGACCAATCAGCATCCTACTCTCTATGTTAGTGCACTGCTTTCTGCAGAGGGCCAATCAGCATCCTACTCTCTATGTTAGTGCACTGCTTTCTGCAGAGGGCCAATCAGCATCCTACTCTCTATGTTAGTGCACTGCTTTCTGCAGAGGGCCAATCAGCATCCTACTCTCTATGTTAGTGCACTGCTTTCTGCAGAGGGCCAATCAGCATCCTACTCTATGTTACATTCTATGTTAGTGCACTGCTTTCTGCAGAGGGCCATCAGCATCCTCTCTATGTTAGTGCACTGCTTTCTGCAGAGGGCCAATCAGCATCCTACTCTCTATGTTAGTGCACTGCTTTCTGCAGAGGGCCAATCAGCATCCTACTCTCTATGTTAGTGCACTGCTTTCTGCAGAGGGCCAATCAGCAATCTATGTTACATTACAACACACAGGACCAATCAGCTCTCTATGTTAGTGCACTGCTTTCTGCAGAGGGCCAATCAGCATCCTACTTATGTTAGTGCACTGCTATGCAGAGGGCCAATCAGCATCCTACTCTATGTTACACTGCTTTCTGCAGAGGGCCAATCAGCATCCTACTCTCTATGTTAGTGCACTGCTTTCTGCAGAGGGCCAATCAGCATCCTACTCTCTATGTTACATTTCTGCAGAGGGCCAATCAGCATCCTACTCTCTATGTTAGTGCACTGCTTTCTGCAGAGGCCAATCAGCATCCCTCTATGTTAATGCAGAGGGCCAATCAGCATCCCTGCACTGCTTTCTCTATGTTAGTGCACTGCTTTCTGCAGAGGGCCAATCAGCATCCTACTCTCTATGTTACATTTACAACACACAGGACCAATCAGCATCCTACTCTCTATGTTAGTGCACTGCTTTCTGCAGAGGGCCAATCAGCATCCTACTCTCTATGTTAGTGCACTGCTTTCTGCAGAGGGCCAATCAGCATCCTACTCTCTATGTTAGTGCACTGCTTTCTGCAGAGGGCCAATCAGCATCCTACTCTCTATGTTAGTGCACTGCTTTCTGCAGAGGGCCAATCAGCATCCTACTCTCTATGTTACATTACAACACACAGGACCAATCAGCATCCTACTCTCTATGTTAGTGCACTGCTTTCTGCAGAGGGCCAATCAGCATCCTACTCTCTATGTTAGTGCACTGCTTTCTGCAGAGGGCCAATCAGCATCCTACTCTCTATGTTAGTGCACTGCTTTCTGCAGAGGGCCAATCAGCATCCTACTCTCTATGTTAGTGCACTGCTTTCTGCAGAGGGCCAATCAGCATCCTACTCTCTATGTTACATTACAACACACAGGACCAATCAGCATCCTACTCTCTATGTTAGTGCACTGCTTTCTGCAGAGGGCCAATCAGCATCCTACTCTATGTTAGTGCACTGCTTTCTGCAGAGGGCCAATCAGCATCCTACTCTCTATGTTAGTGCACTGCTTTCTGCAGAGGGCCAATCAGCATCCTACTCTCTATGTTAGTGCACTGCTTTCTGCAGAGGGCCAATCAGCATCCTACTCTCTATGTTAGTGCACTGCTTTCTGCAGAGGGCCAATCAGCATCCTACTCTCTATGTTAGTGCATTACAACACACATGGACTGCAAGGGCATCAGCATCCTACTCTATGTTAGTGCACTGCTTTCTGCAGAGGGCCAATCAGCATCCTACTCTCTATGTTACACTGCTTTCTGCAGAGGGCCAATCAGCATCCTACTCTCTATGTTAGTGCACTGCTTTCTGCAGAGGGCCAATCAGCATCCTACTCTCTATGTTAGTGCACTGCTTTCTGCAGAGGGCCAATCAGCATCCTACTCTCTATGTTACATTACAACACACAGGACCAATCAGCATCCTACTCTATGTTAGTGCACTGCTTTCTGCAGAGGGCCAATCAGCATCCTACTCTCTATGTTAGTGCACTGCTTTCTGCAGAGGGCCAATCAGCATCCTACTCTCTATGTTAGTGCACTGCTTTCTGCAGAGGGCCAATCAGCATCCTACTCTATGTTAGTGCACTGCTTTCTGCAGAGGGCCAATCAGCATCCTACTCTCTATGTTAGTGCACTGCTTTCTGCAGAGGGCCAATCAGCATCCTACTCTCTATGTTAGTGCACTGCTTTCTGCAGAGGGCCAATCAGCATCCTACTCTCTATGTTAGTGCACTGCTTTCTGCAGAGGGCCAATCAGCATCCTACTCTCTATGTTAGTGCACTGCTTTCTGCAGAGGGCCAATCAGCATCCTACTCTCTATGTTACAACACACAGGACCAATCAGCATCCTACTCTCTATGTTAGTGCACTGCTTCTGCAGAGGGCCAATCAGCATCCTACTCTCTATGTTAGTGCACTGCTTTCTGCAGAGGCCAATCAGCATCCTACTCTATGTTAGTGCACTGCTTTGCTGGCCAATCAGCATCCTACTCTCTATTTACATTACAACACACAGGACCAATCAGCATCCTACTCTCTATGTTAGTGCACTGCTTTCTGCAGAGGGCCAATCAGCATCCTACTCTATGTTAGCACTGCTTTCTGCAGAGGGCCAATCAGCATCCTACTCTCTATGTTAGTGCACTGCTTTCTGCAGAGGGCCAATCAGCATCCTACTCTCTATGTTACATTACAACACACAGGACCAATCAGCATCCCTACCTCTCTATGTTAGTGCACTGCTTTCTGCAGAGGGCCAATCAGCATCCTCTCTATGTTAGTGCACTGCTTTCTGCAGAGGGCCAATCATCCTACTCTATGTTAGTGCACTGCTTTTCTGCAGAGGGCCAATCAGCATCCTACTCTCTATGTTAGTGCACTGCTTTCTGCAGAGGGCCAATCAGCATCCCTACTCTCTATGTTAGTGCACTGCTTTAGGCCAATGCATCCTACTTAGTTAGTGCACTGCTTTCTGCAGAGGGCGAATCAGCATCCTACTCTCTATGTTAGTGCACTGCTCTGCAGAGGGCCAATCAGCATCCTACTCTCTATGTTAGTGCACTA
>NW_025755235.1:5000-8012 GCF_021184085.1 Oncorhynchus gorbuscha
TCCCGAGTCAGTTCAAAACCCATTAATTGGCGAGCGTTGATGTGGAAAGTTTGGCCCACCACTTCCCCGGCAATCTAAATGTGCCATGTTTTGATGACTTCATTAAAAATATTATGTGCGGCCTCAAGCTGTGGGATTATGCTCTGTTGTATAATACCGCCTATTCACGAGCATGCCAGACACACCACTCAACGACCTCCGTTGACCCCAGACACAAGTGCCATTTTTTTATTTTTTAAAAATGTATTTTTAAAGCCTGCAGTGAATTTCACAGTTTACACGTTCCACCAACTCTTCTGCCCACTCGTCCCTGTGTGTGTCCCTATGGGCCCTGGTCGAAAGTAGTGAACTATATAGGGAATAGGGCTCTGGTCAAAAGTAGTGCACTACATAGGGAATAGGGTGCCATTTGGGATGCATTCACTGTATTTAGGGGCTGGATGGTACCAGATGACGACGTTCAAAAATGTTAAGCCTTCTGGGAAGAGTGCGCATAGTTTATCTTAAATTGCAGCTGGGGAAGAGTGCGCATAGTTTATCTTAAATTGCAGCTGGGGAAGAGTGCGCATAGTTTATCTTAAATTGCAGTTGTGTAGTGCGCATAGTTTATCTTAAATTGCAGCTGGGGAAGAGTGCTTATAGTTTATCTTAAATTGCAGCTGGGGAAGAGTGCGCATAGTTTATCTTAAATTGCAGCTGGGGAAGAGTGCGCATAGTTTATCTTAAATTGCAGCTGGGGAAGAGTGCGCATAGTTTATCTTAAATTGCAGCTGGGGAAGAGTGCGCATAGTTTATCTTAAATTGCAGCTGGGGAAGAGTGCGCATAGTTTATCTTAAATTGCAGCTGGGGAAGAGTGCGCATAGTTTATCTTAAATTGCAGCTGGGGAAGAGTGCGCATAGTTTATCTTAAGTTACAGCTGGGGAAGAGTCCGCATAGTTTATCTTAAATTGCAGCTGGGGAAGAGTGCGCATAGTTTATCTTAAATTACGTAAGGGAAGAGTGCGCATAGTTTATGCTTAAATTGCAGCTGGGGAAGAGTGCGCATAGTTTATCTTAAATTGCAGCTGGGGAGAAGAGTGCGCATGGTTATCTTAAATTGCAGCTGGGGAAAGAGTGCGCATAGTTTATCTTAAATTGCAGCTGGGGAAGAGTCGCATCGTTTTATCTTAAATTGCAGCTGGGGAAGAGTGCGCATAGTTTATCTTAAATTGCAGCTGGGGAAGAGTGCGCATGGTTTATCTTATTGCAGCTGGGGAAGAGTGCAGCATAGTTTATCTTAAATTGCAAAGAGTGCGCATGGGGAAGAGTGCGCATAGTTTATCTTAAATTGCAGCTGGGGAAGAGTGCGCCCATAGTTTATCTTAAATTGCAGCTGGGGAAGAGTGCGCATAGTTTATCTTAAATTGCAGCTGGGGAAGAGTGCGCATAGTTTATCTTAAATTGCAGCTGGGGAAGAGTGCGCATAGTTTATCTTAAATTGCAGCTGGGGAAGAGTGCGCATAGTTTATCTTAAATTGCAGCTGGGGAAGAGTGCGCATAGTTTATCTTAAATTGCAGCTGGGGAAGAGTGCAGATAGTTTATCTTAAATTGCAGCTGGGGAAGAGTGCGCATAGTTTATCTTAAATTGCAGCTGGGGAAGAGTGCGCATAGTTTATCTTAAATTGCAGCTGGGGAAGAGTGCGATAGTTTATCTTAAATTGCAGCTGGGGAAGAGTGCGCATAGTTTATCTTAAATTGCAGCTGGGGAAGAGTGCGCATAGTTTATCTTAAATTGCAGCTGGGGAAGAGTGCGCATAGTTTATCTTAAATTGCAGCTGGGGAAGAGTGCGCATAGTTTATCTTAAATTGCAGCTGGGGAAGAGTGCGCATAGTTTATCTTAAATTGCAGCTGGGGAAGAGTGCGCATAGTTTATCTTAAATTGCAGCTGGGGAAGAGTGCGCATAGTTTATCTTAAATTGCAGCTGGGGAAGAGTGCGCATAGTTTATCTTAAATTGCAGCTGGGGAAGAGTGCGCATAGTTTATCTTAAATTGCAGCTGGGAAGAGTGCGCATAGTTTATCTTAAATTGCAGCTGGGGAAGAGTGCGCATAGTTTATCTTAAATTGCAGCTGGGGAAGAGTGCGCATAGTTTATCTTAAATTGCAGCTGGGGAAGAGTGCGCATAGTTTATCTTAAATTGCAGCTGGGGAAGAGTGCGCATAGTTTATCTTAAATTGCAGCTGGGGAAGAGTGCGCATAGTTTATCTTAAATTGCAGCTGGGGAAGAGTGCGCATAGTTTATCTTAAATTGCAGCTGGGGAAGAGTGCGCATAGTTTATCTTAAATTGCAGCTGGGGAAGAGTGCGCATAGTTTATCTTAAATTGCAGCTGGGGAAGAGTGCGCATAGTTTATCTTAAATTGCAGCTGGGGAAGAGTGCGCATAGTTTATCTTAAATTGCAGCTGGGGAAGAGTGCGCATAGTTTATCTTAAATTGCAGCTGGGGAAGAGTGCGCATAGTTTATCTTAAATTGCAGCTGGGGAAGAGTGCGCATAGTTTATCTTAAATTGCAGCTGGGGAAGAGTGCGCATAGTTTATCTTAAATTGCAGCTGGGGAAGAGTGCGCATAGTTTATCTTAAATTGCAGCTGGGGAAGAGTGCGCATAGTTTATCTTAAATTGCAGCTGGGGAAGAGTGCGCATAGTTTATCTTAAATTGCAGCTGGGGAAGAGTGCGCATAGTTTATCTTAAATTGCAGCTGGGGAAGAGTGCGCATAGTTTATCTTAAATTGCAGCTGGGGAAGAGTGCGCATAGTTTATCTTAAATTGCAGCTGGGGAAGAGTGCGCATAGTTTATCTTTAAATTGCAGCTGGGGAAGAGTGCGCATAGTTTATCTTAAATTGCAGCTGGGGAAGAGTGCGCATAGTTTATCTTAAATTGCAGCTGGGGAAGAGTCGCATAGTTTATCTTAAATTGCAGCTGGGGAAGAGTGCGCATAGTTTATCTTAAATTGCAGCTGGGGAAGAGT
>NW_025755236.1:0-8011 GCF_021184085.1 Oncorhynchus gorbuscha
CCTGACATAACCCCTCACACCAGACAACTGCAACAACATTTCCCTGACATAACCCCCTCACACCAGACAACTGCAACAACATTTCTGACATAACCCCTCACACCAGACAACTGCAACATTTCCAATCATAACCCTCACACCAGACTACTGCAACAACATTTCCTGACATAACCCTCACACCAGACTACTGCAACAACATTTCCCGTCATAACCCTCACACCAGACTACTGCAACAACATTTCCGTCATAACCCTCACACCAGACTACTGCAACAACATTTCCCGTCATAACCCTCACACCAGACAACTGTAACAACATTTCCCTGACATAACCCCTCACACCAGACAACTGCAACAACATTTCCCGTCATAACCACTCACACCAGACTACTGCAACAACATTTCCTGTCATAACTCCTACACTAGACAACTGCAACAACATTTCCCTGACATAACCCCTACACCAGACAACTGCAACAACATTTCCCGTCATAATCTCCTCACACCAGACAACTGCAGCAACATTTCCCATCATAACCCCTCACACCAGACAACTGCAACAACATTTCCCGTCATAACCCCTCACACCAGACAACTGCAGCAACATTTCCCATCATAACCCTCACACCAGACAACTGCAACAACATTTCCTGTCATAACCCCTCACACCAGACTCTTGCAACATTTCCCGTCACAACCCTCACACGAGACTACTGCAACATTTCCCATCATAACCCTCACACCAGACAACTGCAACAACATTTCTGTCATAACCCCTCACACCAGACTACTGCAGCAACATTTCCGTCATAACCCTCACACCAGACAACTGCAACAACATTTCCTGTCATAACCCCTCACCCCAGACAACTGCAACAACATTTCCCCTGTCATAACCCCTCACACCAGACAACTGCAGCAACATTTCCCATCATAACCCCTCACACCAGACAACTGCAACAACATTTCCCGCCATAACCCTCACACCAGACAACTGCAGCAACATTTCCCATCATAACCCTCACACCAGACAACTGCAACAACATTTCCCTGTCATAACCCCTCACACCAGACTCCTGCAACATTTCCGTCACAACCCTCACACCAGACTACTGCAACATTTCCCATCATAACCCTCACACCAGACAACTGCAACAACATTTCCCTGTCATAACTCCTCACACCAGACTACTGCAGCAACATTTCCCGTCATAACCCCTCACACCAGACAACTGCAACAACATTTCTGTCATAACCCCTCACACTAGACAACTGCAACAACATTTCCGTGGTTATAACCTCACACCAGACAACTGCAACAACATTTCACCTGTCATAACTCCTCACACCAGACAACTGCAACAACATTTCCTGTCATAACTCCCTCACACCTGGACAACTGCAACAACATTTCTCTGTCATAACCCCTCACACTAGACAACTGCAACAACATTTCCCCTGTCATAACCCCTCACACCAGACAACTGCAACAACATTTCCCGTGTCATAACCCCTCACACCAGACAACTGCAACAACATTTCACCTGTCATAACCCTCACACCAGACAACTGCAACAACATTTCCCCTGTCATAACCCCTCACACCAGACAACTGCAACAACATTTTCCCCTGTCACCAACCCCTCACACCAGACTACTGCAACAACATTTCCCATCATAACCCCTCACACAAGACTCCTGCAACATTTCCGTCCATAACCCCTCACACCAGACAACTGCAGCAACATTTCCCATCATAACCCCTCACACGAGACTACTGCAAAAATTTTCCATCATAACCCCTCACCAGACAACTGCAGCAACATTTCCCATCATAAACCCTCACACCAGACTCCTGGAACAACATCTTCCCTGTCATAACGCCACACCAGGCAACTGCAACAGCATTTCCGTCATAACCCTCACACCAGACAACTGCAGCAACATTTCCCCCATCCCAACCCCTCACACCAGACAACTGCAACAACATTTCCCCTGTCATAACCCCTCACAGACTCCTGCAACATTTCCCGTCAACCCCCTCACCAGACTACTGCAAGCATTTCCCATCATAACCCCTCACGAGACAACTGCAACAACATTTCCCCTGTCATAACCCTCACACCAGACAACTGCAACAACATTTCCCCTGTCGCAACCCTCCACACCAGACAACTGCAACAACATTTCCCCCATCATAACCCCTCACACCAGACTACTGCAATAACAACATTTCCCATCATAACCCCTCCCTAAGACTCCTGCAACATTTCCCGTCATAACCCCTCACACCAGACAACTGCATGTAACATTTCCCATCATAACCCCTCACAGACTACTGCAACATTTTCCATCATAACCCCTCACACCAGACAACTGCAGCAACATTTCCATCATAAACCCTCACACCAGACTCCTGGAACAACATCTTCCCTGTCATGCCACACACCAGACTCTGCAATATTTTCCTGTCATAACACCTCACACCAGACAACTGCAGCAACATTTCCCAATCATAACCCCTCACACCAGACTCCTGGAACAACATCTTCCTGTCATAACGCCACACACCAGACTCCTGCAATATTTCCCCTGTCACCAACCCCTCACCAGACAACTGCAACAACATTTCCCATCATAACCCCTCACACCAGACTACTGCAACATTTCCCCTTTCTAACCCCTCACACCAGACTACTGCAACATTTCCCCTGTCATAACCCCCTCACACCAGACTACTGCAACATTTTCCCCTGTCATAACCCCTCACCAGACTACTGCAGCTTGTTTCCGTCATAACCCTCACACCACGTGAATGCTTCTGTAACATTTCCTGTCATAAGCCACTCACGCGGACAGCACAAACAACATTTCCGTCCTGACCCCTCACCAGACAGCACAACATACATTTCCCTGACATAACCCCCCTCACACCAGACAACTGCAACAACATTCCGTCATAACCACTCACACCAGACTACTGCAACAACATTTCCGTCATAACCCCTACACTAGACAACTGCAACAACATTTCCCCTGACATAACCCCTCACACCAGACAACTGCAACAACATTTCCGAGTATATCCTCACACCAGACAACTGCAGCAACATTTCCCATCATAACCCCTCACACCAGACAACTGCAAATAACATTTCGTAACCCCTCACACTAGACAACTGCAGCAACATTTCCCATCATAACCCTCACCAGACAACTGCAAATAACATTTCCCTGTCATAACCCCTCACCAGACTCTTGCAACATTCCCCGTCTGATAAGCCCCTCACACGAGACTACTGCAACATTCCCATCATAACCCCTCACACCAGACAACTGCAACAACATTTCCCCTGTCATAACCCTCACACCAGACTACTGCAGCAACATTTCCGTCATAGCCCCTCACACCAGACAACTGCAACAACATTTCCTGTCATAACCCTCACCCCAGACAACTGCAACCAACATTTCCTGTCATAATCCCCTCACACTAGACAACTGCAGTAATATTTCCATCATAGCCCTCACACTAGGATAATCTGTAATAATATTTCCTTGGCCCCTCACACTAGACAACTGCAGCAACATTTCCCATCATAACCCTCACCAGACAACTGCAACAACATTTCCCCTGTCATAACCCCTCACACCAGACTCCTGCAACATTTCCCCGTCACAACCCTCACACTAGACTACTGCAACATTTCCCATCCATGGCCCTCACACAGACAACTGCACAATATTTCCCCTGTCATAAGCCCTCACACCAGACTACTGCAGCAACATTTCCCGTCATAACTCCTCACACCAGACAACTGCAACAACATTTCTGTCATAACCCCTCACGCAGACAACTGCAACAACATTTCCTGTCATAATCCTCACACCAGACAACTGCAACAACATTTCACCTGTCATAACTCCTCACACCAGACAACTGCAACAACATTTCACCTGTCATAACCCCTCACACCAGACAACTGCAACAACATTTCCTGTCATAATCCCTCACACCAGACAACTGCAACAACATTTCCCTGTCATAACCCTCACACCAGACAACTGCAACAACATTTCCGTGTCATAACCCCTCACACCAGACAACTGCAACAACATTTCACCTGTCATAACCCCTCACACCAGACAACTGCAACAACATTTCCCTGTCATAACCCCTCACACCAGACAACTGCAACAACATTTCCCTGTCATAACCCCTCACACCAGACTACTGCAACAACATTTCCCATCATAACCCCTCACACAAGACTCCTGCAACATTTCCCGTCATAACCCCTCACACCAGACAACTGCAGCAACATTTCCCATCATAACCCCTCACACGAGACTACTGCAAAATTTTCCATCATAACCCCTCACACCAGACAACTGCAGCAACATTTCCCATCATAAACCCTCACACCAGACTCCTGGAACAACATCTTCCCTGTCATAACGCCACACACCAGACAACTGCAACAACATTTCCGTCATAACCCCTCACACCAGACAACTGCAACAACATTTCCCCTGTCATAACCCCTCACACCAGACTCCTGCAACATTTCCCGTCACAACCCCTCACACCAGACTACTGCAACATTTCCCATCATAACCCTCACACGAGACAACTGCAACAACATTTCCCTGTCATAACCCCTCACACCAGACAACTGCAACAACATTTCCCTGTCATAACCCTCACACCAGACAACTGCAACAACATTTCCCTGTCATAACCCCTCACACCAGACTACTGCAACAACATTTCCCATCATAACCCCTCACACAAGACTCCTGCAACATTTCCGTCATAACCCTCACACCAGACAACTGCAGCAACATTTCCCATCATAACCCCTCACACGAGACTACTGCAACATTTTTCCATCATAACCCTCACACCAGACAACTGCAGCAACATTTCCCATCATAAACCCTCACACCAGACTCCTGGAACAACATCTTCCCTGTCATAACGCCACACACCAGACTCCTGCAATATTTTCCTGTCATAACACCTCACACCAGACAACTGCAGCAACATTTCCCAATCATAACCCCTCACACCAGACTCCTGGAACAACATCTTCCCTGTCATAACGCCACACACCAGACTCCTGCAATATTTCCCTGTCATAACCCCTCACACCAGACAACTGCAACAACATTTCCCATCATAACCCCTCACACCAGACTACTGCAACATTTCCTTTCATAACCCCTCACACCAGACTACTGCAACATTTCCCTGTCATAACCCCTCACACCAGACTACTGCAACATTTCCCCTGTCATAACCCCTCACACCAGACTACTGCAGCAACATTTCCCGTCATAACCCTCACACCAGACAACTGCAATAACATTTCCCTGTCATAACTCCCTCACACCAGACTAACTGCAACTAACATTTCCCGTGATCACAACCCTCACACCAGACAACTGCAAACAACATTTCCCCTGTCATAACCCCTCACACCAGACTACTGCAATAACATTTCCCTGTCATAACCCCTCACACCAGACTAACTGCAACAACATTTCCCCTGTCATAACCCCTACACCAGACAACTGCAACAACATTTCCGTGTCATAATCCCTCACACCAGACAACTGCAACAACATTTCCCTGTCATAGCCCCTCACACCAGACAACTGCAACAACATTTCCTGTCACAACCCCTCACACCAGACAACTGTAACAACATTTCCTCTGTCATAACCCCTCACACCAGACAACTGCAACAACATTTCCCCTGTCATAACCCCTCACACCAGACAACTGCAACAACATTTCCCGTGTCATAACTCCTCACACCAGACAACTGCAACAACATTTACCTGTCATAACCCCTCACACCAGACAACTGCAGCAACATTTCCTGTCATAACCCCTCACACCAGACAACTGCAACAACATTTCCCTGTCATAACCCCTCACACCAGACTACTGCAGCAACATTTCCCTATCATAACCCCTCACACGAGACTCCTGCAACATTTCCTGTCATAACCCCTCACACCAGACAACTGCAGCAACATTTCCCATCATAACCCCTCACACGAGACTACTGCAAAATTTTCCATCATAACCCCTCACACCAGACAACTGCAGCAACATTTCCCATCATAAACCCTCACACCAGACTCCTGGAACAACATCTTCCCTGTCATAACGCTCACACACCAGACAACTGCAACAACATTTCCGTCATAACCCTCACACCAGACAACTGCAGCAACATTTCCCATCATAACCCCTCACACCAGACAACTGCAACAACATTTCCCCTGTCATAACCCCTCACACCAGACTCCTGCAACATTTCCCGTCACAACCCCTCACACCAGACTACTGCAACAACATTTCCCATCATAACCCCTCACACGAGACAACTGCAACAACATTTCCTGTCATAACCCTCACACCAGACAACTGCAACAACATTTCCCTGTCATAACCCCTCACACCAGACAACTGCAGCAACATTTCCTGTCATAGCCCTCACACTAGACTACTGCAATCAACATTTCCCATCATAACCCCTCACACAAGACTCCTGCAACATTTCCCGTCATAACCCCTCACACTAGACAACTGCAGCAACATTTCCCATCATAACCCCTACACGAGACTACTGCAACATTTTCCATCATAACCCCTCACACCAGACAACTGCAGCAACATTTCCCATCATAAACCTCACACCAGACTCCTGGAACAACATCTTCCCTGTCATAACGCCACACACCAGACTCCTGCAATATTTTCCCTGTCATAACACCTCACACCAGACAACTGCAGCAACATTTCCCAATCATAACCCCTCACACCAGACTCCTGGAACAACATCTTCCCTGTCATAACGCCCACACCAGACTACCTGCAACATTTCCCCTGTCATAACCCCTCACACCAGACAACTGCAACAACATTTCCCTGTCATAACCCCTCACACCAGACTACTGCAACATTTCCCTGTCATAACCCCTCACCAGACTACTGCCAACATTTCCCCTGTCATAACCCTCACACCAGACAACTGCAACAACATTTCCCTGTCATAACCCTCACACCAGACAACTGCAACAACATTTCCCGTGTCATAACCCCTCACACCAGACAACTGCAACAACATTTCCCTGTCATAACCCCTCACACCAGACAACTGCAACAACATTTCCCTGTCATAACCCCTCACACCAGACAACTGCAACAACATTTCCCCTGTCATAACCCCTCACACCAGACTACTGCAACAACATTTCCCATCATAACCCCTCACACAAGACTACTGCAACATTTCCCGTCATAACCCCTCACACCAGACAACTGCAGCAACATTTCCCATCATAACCCCTCACACGAGACTACTGCAACAACATTTCCCATCATAACCCCTCACACCAGACAACTGCAGCAACATTTCCCATCATAACCCTCACACCAGACTCCTGGAACAACATTTCCCTGTCATAACCCTCACACCAGACAACTGCAACAACATTTCCCGTCATAACCCCTCACACCAGACAACTGCAGCAACATTTCCCATCATAACCCCTCACACCAGACAACTGCAACAACATTTCCCCTGTCATAACCCCTCACACCAGACTCCTGCAACATTTCCCGTCACAACCCCTCACACCAGACTACTGCAACATTTCCCATCATAACCCCTCACACCAGACAACTGCAACAACATTTCCCTGTCATAACCCCTCACACCAGACAACTGCAACAACATTTCCCGTCATAACCCCTCACACCAGACAACTGCAACAACATTTCCTGATCATAACCCCTCACACCAGACTACTGCAAAACATTTCCTATCATAACCCCTCCCAGACTACTGCAACATTTCCCTGTCATAACCCTCACACCAGACAACTGCAGCAACATTTCCCATCATAACCCCTCACACCAGACTACTGCAACAACATTTTCCATCATAACCCCTCACACCAGACAACTGCAGCAACATTTCCCATCATAAACC
>NW_025755237.1:0-8009 GCF_021184085.1 Oncorhynchus gorbuscha
AAAGATAAACAGAAGGAGAAAGAGGAGAGTGAGAAAAGATAAACAGAAGGAGAAAGAGGAGAGCGAGAAAGATAAAGAGGAGAGCGCATGCTCAAGTAAATGTCACAGTATTACCTTGTTATCAGATAGCTCCAACTCCAGCCCTCCTTGCCATCGGTGGACCGCAAAATACAAACGCTCTAGCACCAGAGACCAGGACCGAGACAGAGACAGGGGCAGATCTGAGAGAGACAGAGACAGACGCTCAAGCACCAGAGACCAGGACAGAGAGAGATACAGAGACAGGGGCAGATCTGAGAGAGACAGAGACAGGGGCAGATCTGAGAGAGACAGAGACAGGGGCAGATCTGAGAGAGACAGAGACAGACGCTCAAGCACCAGAGACAAGGACAGAGAAGGGGCAGATCTGAGAGAGACAGAGACAGGGGCAGATCTGAGAGAGACAGAGACAGATGCCCAAGCACCAGAGACCAGGACAGAGAGAGAGACAGAGACAGGGGCAGATCTGAGAGATACAGAGACAGACGCTCAAGCACCAGAGACCAGGACAGAGAGAGATACAGAGACAGACGCTCAAGCACCAGAGACCAGGACAGAGAGAGAGACGGGGGCAGATCTGAGAGAGACAAGGACAGAGAGAGATGGTGGGAACGAGACAAAGAGTGGGATGGGGACAAGGAAAGCTTCCGGGGGCTTTACCCATACTCCAACAATCCTACACACCCTCCTGCATCTTTGATGGCAACCGACCCAGTGCAGTACTCTCAGTACATGGCATACCACGGCAGCCCCTACGCCAGCGCCTTCCCTCCAGGGTGTAGCTTTCCCCCTGGTACCGTGTTCCCTAGTACCATGCCCCCGAGTACCGTGCTCCCTGGTACAGTGCCCCTCCCTAACCCCCTTGGGTATCCACTGTACCCCAACTGCCCACCTTCTTACTATAGTGGCCCTTCAGAAAGATTTTTCCAGCCATACACACAGGCCACTGGAAACCCTCAGTTCACAAACATGGATGTACAAGTGCAGGACCCATATGCATCCCTGAGCATCCCTGAACGGGAAATAGAGACTGTGTGGCCCAGACTTGTCCATCCCAGCATAAACCAAGACTCAAAGCCTGCCGGACTAAACCGTTTGAGTATAAAAATGCAACTGAAGAGGAACGCTATCGGACTAACTTGATTAATTGCAAAAACATACAAGAATTGAGGCAGCTTAAAGAAATTCCTCTGGTGGCTGCCAAGGAGCCCGGTACAAAGAAAGTGCCAGAAGGAGATGCAGTCATAGAAGGGGAGAAACTGCATTTTGTGGTCCCTCCGGTGGCTACAACGTATTCTGGGGGACCCTGTAGAACAGGATTCCCAAATAGAAAAGGGAGAAAGGGGAAAACACTGGAAGAAAAAGGAGGTTTATTCAACCAAGGTTTATCCATGAGAAACAGAGCCTATTTGACAAGGTGGAAACTGCGTTTGGCGGAAGCGGTTGCAAAAGGCCTTGAGGTCCCCTCTGAACCAGAGCCCTTACTGCTTTTATAACACGAGTAAATGGATATTTTTCATATGAAAGTAGATGGCTTTATGTTTCTAGAACCGTACCTCAATTTAGATGGAGTATTTGGCTGCCAGAGACAATTTGCCTGTTTATAAACCAAATAAGGGCGTGGAGTTTACTTGGTCTGGTCATGTGGTCAGGAAAACTCCTGGCCCTGGGCATAGTACATGTGTATCAATGCGATGAAAAGACTAGCGGCGGAATTATGTTTGTAAGTTGTCATGCCTGATAGCTAAAAGAACTGCCATTGTTTCATTCCTCAGTTCAGTCAGCCCACCGATTTCTATAGATCATCTTTCACTTTGTAAATATGTAATTGAATAAAATATTCTATCTAATATTGTAAATGTGTAGTGTGTCATATTTCAACGCATTGAGCTTCACAGTCCTTTTCAGGGACACCTTCCATTGGTTTTGTATTAGAAAATCCCATGCACTTTCGCATTCTGTCCTATTGGTGGCAGTATTGGAATTTTTGATCCTATGAAGCTGAAATAATTTAACTCGAATTAGGGGCCTGGAAACGAGTTTATTGTTTGATCAGTTACCGTTCTAGCAATTGAACAATATATAATAGTATTTCCAAGTCAAAGCTCTTCGATTTTTTTCAGACTCTGGTTGTGTTACGTGCAAGTTATCGGTACCTCGAACGAGACGGCGAACACAAAGGCCTGCGAATGTAGCATTAGCACGTTAGAAGGGGGCAGACGGGAGGTAAACAATTATTACAATCATTGCTTGCACCTTTTTAAGTGGCAACGTGACTTTAGATTAGGATATTTTATATATTTTGTCGATATTCTCCTACCTGGCATGCTCACATTTGACAATATTTAGCTAGCAAGCTATATGCGGGCCTGCTCTGAAAATTAGATGACTACCTAGCACATTTCAGCTAACATTCAAAACAATATTTTACAAGCAGGTTGGCATTATATAAGTCAAATTGAACTACCTATATATTGGAACTTGTTTGTTAGAAGCCTGTTAATTACTTTGAGTCCTTATGTCTTGCCTTGAACAGGCATATCTGGGCAAAAAACATCCAATGTAGCATAATCAACGACAAAACATGTTTATATTCATCACATGCTTAACGTTAGTGTTATAGTTGTCACCCAGACACACAGTACAGTTCACCCCTTTATTATCTGGAGTATCAGCCCAGCTCAGGCACCTTGGCAGAATGTACCCAATGGATCCAGAGAGGCGAAGTCACCAGAGGGAGTATGAAGAGCCAGAGACATGCAGTCAGCGGAGGGAGTATGAAGAACCAGAGCGATGCAGTCAGCGGAGGGAGTATGAAGAACCAGAGCGATGCAGTCAGCGGAGGGAGTATGAAGAACCAGAGCGATGCAGTCAGCGGAGGGAGTATGGAGAACCAGAGAGATGCAGTCAGCGGAGGGAGTATGGAGAACCAGAGAGATGCAGTCAGCGGAGGGAGTATGGAGAACCAGAGAGATGCAGTCAGCGGAGGGAGTATGGAGAACCAGAGAGATGCAGTCAGCGGAGGGAGTATGGAGAACCAGAGAGATGCAGTCAGCAGAGGGAGTATGGAGAACCAGAGAGATGCAGTCAGCGGAGGGAGTATGGAGAACCAGAGATATTCAGTCAGCGGAGGGAGTATGGAGAACCAGAGAGATGCAGTCAGCGGAGGGAGTATGGAGAACCAGAGAGATGCAGTCAGCGGAGGGAGTATGGAGAACCAGAGAGATGCAGTCAGCGGAGGGAGTATGGAGAACCAGAGAGATGCAGTCAGCAGAGGGAGTATGAAGAACCAGAGACATACAGTCAGCGGAGGGAGTATGAAGAACCAGAGACATACAGTCAGCGGAGGGAGTACAGAGAACCGAGTTCAGGGCAATGGGACGATGGCCTTGAGACGAGAGGCAACGGCCAGGCTATGGCCAGAGATCTCTACAGTGAATACTCCAGCATGAGGAGGACTAGAGAACAGAAACAGAAGACGAAGGACAAGGACCTTGAAGTGTTAACAACAAATGTTTCCAATAACGATGTTACTCTTAAAGAGAGGGTGAATTGCATTTTGAGAAAGCGGGCATGGACCAATGAATGTCGCTTAAAGGTATGTGCTTGTTACTACATCTGTATTGATGAATCGATTGATTTCCTGATGTTTGATGGACTGTTCTGTTCCATTACATAGACTAAGGAGAGGCAGTTGAATAACCCCTAAGTGAAGATCTAGAATCAGTTACCCATAAACCTGTCCCCATTAACCATTTAGAGGTAAAAAAATATATATATATTAAACTGACCTTAGATCAGTATTCAGGGACAACGTAGGCTTGATCAGCATCATACATATTCAAAGTCTTTCTTAGTTCTTTGTGTGTCCTTTTCAGGAAATGTGTCTTACATCGCATACTCAACAGCACAACTTCACCACATATACATAAATACAATAGGGATGTGCATCTTTCCCTTTTCAAGATGATTTGACATGTATCTAGATGCATGTGCTCTGATACGGGAACGATAAGTTTTAGTTGGAAAGGATTCGGGTTTGATTAGAGAATTAATAGATTTGGGTTTGATACACTCACGTTTGTAGCATAGACACATCCATTTTCCATTCTGAATTGAAACGTGCTGCTGATTTAGCTCATAAGCTGGGCCTCTCAGAGCTGGAGCTGTGTGTGAGTAAACTATATACAGTGCCTTCGGAAAGTATTCATACCCCTCGACTTTTTCCACATTTTGTTACATTAGTCTGATTTCTAAAAATGATTCAATCAAATTTCTCCTCACACAATCTACACATCTACACACAATACCCCATGAGGACAAAGCAGAAACGGGTTTAGGCATTTTTGCTAATTCATTATGAGGGGAAAAGGAAACCGCACACTGCTCTTGATAGTATCACCGATCATTTAAAAAACTGAAATCACATTTACATAAGTATTCAAACCCTTTACTCAGTACTTTGTTGAAGCACCTTTGACTGCGACTACAGCCTCAAGTCTTCTTGGGTATGACTCTACAAGCTTGGCACACCTGTATTTGTGGAGTTTCTCCCATTCTTCTCTGCAGATCCTCTCAAGATCTGTCAGGTTGGATGGGGAGCGTTGCTGCACAGCTATTTTCAGGTCTCTCCAGAGATGTTCAAGTCTGGGCGCTGACTGGGCCACACAAGGACATTCAAAGACTTGTTCCGAAGCCACTCTTGCGTTGTCTTGGCTGTGTGCTTAGAGGCGTTGTTCTGTTGGAAGGTGAACCTTGGTCCCAGTCTGAGGTCCTGAGCACTCTGCAGCAGGTTTTCATCAAGGCTCTCTCTGTACTTTGCGCCAGTCATCTTTCCCTCGATCCTGACCAGTCTCCCAGTCCCTGCTGCTGAAAAACATCCCCACAGCATGATGCTGCCACCGCCATGCTTCACCATAGGGATGGTGCCAGGTTTCCTCAAGACGTGACTCTTGGTATTCAAGCCAAAGAGTTCAATCTTGGTTTCATCAAACCAGAGAATCTTGTTTCTTTAGGTGTCGTTTGGCAAGCTCCAAGCGGGCTGTCATGTACCTTTTACTGAGGAGTGGCTTCCGTCTGGCAACTCTGCCATTTAAAGCCTGATTTAGTGGAAGTTTCTCCCATCTCCACAGAGACTCTAGAGGCCCTTCTCCCACGATTGCTCAGTCTGGCCTCGCGGCCAACTCTAGGAAAAGTCTTGGTGGTCCAAACTTCTTCTATTTAAGAATGATGGACGGCACTGTACAAAAATGTTTTGTTACCCTTCCCCAGATCTGTCTCGTTGAAGGAATTGTTTGTAGAGCTACATCATGGCTTGGTTTTTGCTGTGACATGCACTGTCAACTGTGGAACCTTTATAGACAGTTGGGTGTAGAGGTCGACTGATTAATTAGGGCCAAATTCACGTTTTCATAACAATCGGAAATCTGTGTTTTTGGGCACCGATTTCCTTTTTTTTGTTGGTTTGTTATACCTTTATTTAACTAGGCAAGTCAGTAAAGAACACATTCTTATTTTCAATGACGGCCTAGGAAGAGTGGGTTAACTGCCGTGTTCAGGGGCAGAACGATAGATTTTCACCTTGTCAGCTCAGGGATCCAATCTTGCAACCGTACAGTTAACTAGTCCAACGCTCTAACCATTGAACTCCACAAGTAGCCTGCCTGTTACGTGAATGCAGTAGAAGCCAAGGTGAATTGCTAGCTAGCATTAAACTTATCTTTAAAAAAAAAAATCAATCGTAATCACTAATCCATTTTAGCAGGCAATATTAACCAGGTGAAATAGTGTAATTTCTCTTGCGTTCATTGCACTTAAGAGTCAGGGTATATGCAACAGTTTGGGCTGCCTGGCTCATTGCGAACTAATTTGCCAGAATTTTACGTAATTATGACATAACATTGACGGTTGTGCAATGTAACAAGAATATTTAGACTTAGGGATGCCACCCATTAGATAAAATACCGAACGGTTCCGTATTTCACTGAAATAATAAACTTTTTGTTTTCGAAATGATAGTTTCCGGATTCGACCATATTAATGAACAAAGGCTCGTATTTCTGTGTGTTATTATGTTATAATTAAGTCTGATTTGATAGAGCAGTCTGACTGAGTGATGGTAGGCAGCAGCAGGCCCGTAATCATTCATTCAAACAGCACTTTCGTGCGTTTTTCCAGCAGCTCGTCACAAGCACAGCGCTGTTTATGACTTCAAGCCTATCAGCCTAATGGCTGGTGTAACCAATGTGAAATGGCTAGCTATTTAGCTGGGTGTGCGCTAATACCGTTTCAAACGTCACTCGCTTTAAGATTATGGAGTAGTTATTCCCCTTGCACTGCAAGGGCCGCGGCTTTTGTGGAGCGATGGGTAACGCTGCTTTGAGTGTGGCTGTTGTTGATGTGTTCCTGGTTCGAGCCCAGGTAGGGGCGAGGAGAGGGACAGAAGCTATACTTTACACTGGCAATACTATAGTGCCTATAAGAACATCCAATAGTCAAAGGTATATGAAATACAAATGGTATAGAGAGAAATTGTCCTATAAATAATATATTAACTATATTAACATGTTCTGAGCAAGGAACATAAACGTTAGCTTTTTTACATGGCACATATTTTACATGGCACATATTGCATATGGGCACATATTACTTTCTTCTCCAACACTTTGTTTTTGCATTATTTAAACCAAATTGAACATGTTTCATTATTTATTTGAGGCTACATTGATTTTATTGATATATTATATTAAGTTAAAATAAGTGTTCATTCAGTATTGTTGTAATTGTCATTATTACAACTAAATAAATTGGCCGATTAATCGGTATCGGCTTCTTTGGTCCTCCAATAATCAGTATCGGCATTGAAAAATCATAATCGGTCGACCTCTAGTTGTGTGCCTTTCCAAACAATGGATGATCAATGGAAACAGATTGCACCTGAGCTCAGTTTTGAGTCTCACAGCAAAGGGTCTGAATACTTATGTAAATAATGTATTTCAGATTTTTATGGGGTATTGTGTGTGTGGATTGCTGAGGATTATATATATATATATTGTAATGAGGCTGTAACGTAACAACATTTGGAGAAAGTCAAGGGGTCCGAATACTTCCCGAAGGCACTGTATGTCTATGGTGTGTGTACTATGTAAGCACGTGATCTTGCCGTAAGGGAGACTAGGCATCTACCCACCCCCTTGGCAGATTTGGGTGGACAATGTTTTATGGTTCTGAAATCGGCATAACCCACTAACTAACTTTGTCATTTTTAGTTAGTGGGTTATCTCAAAATTGAATGGTTTCAAAATCAAATGTTTTTTCTTTCTGTTGGTCAGAATAGTTTGTTTAATTCTCTGATACTGGTGGTGCCGGTACCTTCAATATTTTCCTCAATTTACTCTAGGAGGCTGCCAACCAGAAGGTCCCTCCCAAGCTTGTTCTCCATCCGCCCAAAGTGGTCAAAAGCTTTGTGGAACGGATGAACGAGTCCGTCCTGCACAAAGACAGCAGATTGAAGGGCAGCCTTACCCTGGACGTCCATGAAGAGGAGCATCCTCTGAAACTCAAAGTGGAGGCTTTATTGGCACAGCGACACAATCCCACGGTGAATAAGGAGGTATGTACTATGTACCATATCTGGGATCAATTGTGTTTTGGAAGCGGACCAGCATACACGTTTAAAATGTATATAGCTGTTGCAGTGGATGGTTATTTGTTGACGTTTCCTCATGTTTGGTCCCTTATCTCATTGTTCAGGACAAAGCAGCCAAGGGCTTCCAGCACTTCCTCGATGTCCTCAACAAAGGGGTGTACATCGACAGGCTCTCAAAGATTGTCAACAATTCCAAGGATTTACCCTCTGTGGGAGAGGAGCTGCCACAAGGTCAGCCGCCTCCACTTCATGGCCAGCCCGAGACCAACTCTAAGAGTGAGAGGACGGTGCCCTCTCGCAAAAGGAGCTCCCGATTTGATGA
>NW_025755238.1:5000-8007 GCF_021184085.1 Oncorhynchus gorbuscha
TGATGTGTTAACAAAAGTTAGGAGTACACATGGTTAAAGCGTTAATGAAGGTTGTGTGGAGAGGTTACAGGTTGTAATGCAATAAGTAGGGTTGGAAGTTAGACAGGTTGTATGTATCTGAGCAATACTGTAGTAGGGTTGGAAAACAGGTTGTATGTATTGAGCAAATGTAGTAGGGTTGGAAGGTTAGACAGGTTGTATGTATCTGAGCAATACTGTGAAGTAGGGTTGGAAGGTTAGACAGGTTGTATGACAGGCAATACTGTAGTAGGGTTGGAAGGTTGAACCCAGGTTGTATGTATCTGAGCAATACTGTAGTAGGGTTGGAAGGTTAGGACAGGTTGTATGTATCTGAGCAATACTGTAGTAGGGTTGGAAGGTTAGACAGGTTTGTATGTATCTGAGCAATACCAGTAGGTTGGAAGGTTAGACAGGTTGTCTGTATCTGATCACTATATATATATGAAGAATTCCAAGATGGCGTAGCAGAAAGTCGTCCTGTCATATCGTGTCCCCTGTATATAGCCTGTATATATCGTCTCTTTTTCGTTTTACATATTTTTCTTCGCATATCTTTAAAAACATTTTGCTAAACCTAAGCTTCCAAATACTCTCCTGCAACCCGCCCTCACCCAATGTAGCTACTTTTTCCTAAAGTATTTATATTTAATTCGAACCGGAACCCTCAACTGAAGCTAGCCAGCTAACCACCAGCTATGCTAGCGGTCTTCAGCTAACCGGTCATCAGCTAACCTTTAGCTCGGAAAGCTCTCGCCAGTTCGAACGCGCGACGCTAACCAGAGCATAATGGACCTATTTATTTTTTATCCCCGGATTCCCACCGCAAACGGAACATTTCTCAGCTGGATCTTCACAACTAGCTATCGAGCTAAACCGCAACCCTGGTTGATTACTCCTGGCTAGCGTTTTCCACCCACGTAGCTTGAAGCTAGCCCGCCAGAGCCCTGTGCTGCCACCGTAGCATACTCCTGGGCTACAATACCCGGACCCACGACCGGCCTATCGATGTCACCGCATGAAGAGGAATAAACAGACTCACCATCGCGACGCCCCCAAAGGCTAACTCTCTAGCCCTCGCTATCTCCTTGCTTGCTAATTCAGCCTGCTAACTGCTAGCTTGTTTAGCCCAGGTCCGCTAACTCCTACCTTGTTTACCCCGGCCTGCTAACGGTTAGCTTGTTAGCACAGGCCTGCTAAACGCCTGCATCACCGCGTCCCAAAACACTCAGTGGCCCATCTGTACTTTCTATCTCATCCCGATTTAAAAAATGTGTTTATACCTTCCGAAACCTGCCCACCCAATGTGATACGGAATCGCTATTATTTTTAATTTTTGTGAACACACTCAAGAACCTCCAGAAGTTAACCAGCTAACTAGCTACAAGCTATTTAGTCATTGTTAGTTTTTAACCGATAACACTCGCCAGTCCAGCTCCTGCCCCATCCACCGCTGCCCCTGGACACTGATCACTTGGCTACATAGCTGATGCACGCTGGACTGTCCATTAATCATGGTACTCCATTCTGCTTGTTTGTTTTATCTGTCGGCCCCGTTGCCTAGTCAACGCCACTTTACCTGCTGTTGTTGTGCTAGCTGATTAGCTGTTGTCTCACTTACTGTTTTTGTCATGTTTTGTCTTATATTGTCTTGTCATTTTGCTTTCCCTTCTGTTCGTTTTCCCCCTGCTGGTCTTTTTAGGTTCGTTCCCTTTTTTCTCTCTCCCTCCCTCTCTCTCTTCTCTCTATCGTTCCGTTCCTGCTCCCAGCTGTTCCTATTCCCCTAATCAATCATCTAATCTTTTCACACCTGTTCCGTATCTTGCCCTCTGATTAGAGTCCCTATTTCTCCCCTTGTCTTCCGTTTCTGTCCTGTCGGATCCTTGTATATTGTTCGCCGTGCTGTGTCTTGTTTCCCTCAGATGCTGCGTGTGAGCAGGTATCTGAGTCTGCTACGGTCGGTGCCTTCCCGAGGCAACCTACAGTTTATGGTCGAGTCTCCAGTCTGTCCTCGTCACTACGAGTGGAATTAGTTTTTATGTTTTGTTTTCTGCTCTGATTTGTCTAGGAGTATTGCCTTTTTCCTTTGCTGGAATAAAGACTCTGTTTTCGCCAAGTCGCTTTTGGGTCCTCATTCACCCGCATAACAGTTTTAGCTAGCTTTCCCAATTCAACACCTGTGATTACTGTATGCCTCGCTGTATGTCTCTCTCAAATGTCAATATGCCTTGTATACCATTGCTCAGGTTAGTTATCATTGTTTTAGTTCACAATGGAGCCTCTAGTCCCACTCCTCATACCCCTGATACCTCCTTTGTCCCATCTCCCACATATGCGGTGACCTCACCCATTACAACCAGCATGTCCAGAGATACAACCTCTCTCATCATCACCCAGTGCCTGGGCTTACCTCCGCTGTACCCGCACCCCACCATACCTCTGTCTGCACATTATGCCCTGAATATATTCTACCATGCCCAGAAACCCGCTCCTCTTATTCTCTGTCCCCAACGCTCTAGGCAACCAGTTTTGATAGCCTTTAGCCGCACCCTCATACTACTCCTTCTCTGTTCCGCGGGTGATGTGGAGGTAAACCCAGGCCCTGCATGTCCCCAGGCACCCTCATTTGTTGACTTCTGTGATCGAAAAAGCCTTGGTTTCATGCATGTCAACATCAGAAGCCTCCTCCCTAAGTTTGTTTTACTCACTGCTTTAGCAGTGAGCTAACCCTGATGCTAACCCTGATGTCCTTGCCGTGTCTGAATCCTGGCTCAGGAAGGCCACCAATAATTCAGAGATTTCCATACCCAACTATAACATCTTCCGTCAAGATAGAACTGCCAAAGGGGGAGGAGTTGCAGTCTACTGCAGAGACAGCCTGCAAAGTAATGTCATACTTTCTAGGTCCATACCCAAACAGTTCGAACTACTAATTTTGAAAATTACTCTCTCCAGAAATAAGTCTCTCACTGTTGCCGCCTGCTACCGA
>NW_025755239.1:0-8007 GCF_021184085.1 Oncorhynchus gorbuscha
TGTCATGTTTGTCATTTATTATCATGTCTTGTCCCTGTGCTCCCCATGCTATTCGTTTCCCTCTGCTGGTCTTATTTGGTTCTTTCCCTCCTTCTATCCCTCTCTCTCCCCTCCCTCTCTCACTCTCTCGCTCTCTCTTCTCTCTATCGTTCCGTTCCTGCTCCCAGCTGTTCCTATTCCCCTAATCATCATTTAGTCTTCCCACACCTGTTCCCGATCCTTTCCCCTGATTAGAGTCCCTATTTATTCCTTTGTGATCCGTTCCTGTCCCGTCGGTTCCTTGTATTGTATTCACCATGCTGTGATTGCGTTTCGCCCTGTCCTGTCGTGTTTTTGCTGTGATTGTGTATCGCCCTGTCCTGTCGTGTTTTTTGCCTTCATCAGATGCTGCGTGTGAGCAGGTGTCTCTGTCGACTACGTCCTGCGCCTACCCGGGCGACCTGCAGTCTGTGGCCGCTTCTCCAGTTATTTCCCCTCTACAAGTCTAGAGGATTTCTGTTATTCCCTGTTTGGACTAAAATAAACTCTGTTTCTGTTAAGTCGCTTTTTGGGTCCTCTTTCACCTGCATGACAGAAGGAACCGACCAAGGGAATGGACCCAGCGACTTCAGACGCTGTTTACACTGCCGCCAAGATCCAAGGAGCCATGCTCGGCAGACACGAGCAGGAATTGTCTGCTGCTCGCCATGCCGTGGAGAACCTGGCCGCTCAGGTTTCCGACCTCTCTGGACAGTTCCAGAGTACGCCTCGTGCCACCTGTTACTTCCTGGCCTGCCGAGCCTCCAGAACCTAGGGTTAATAACCCACCTTGCTACCCGGGCAGCCCACTGAGTGCCGCTCCTTTCTCACGCAGTGTGAGATTGTGTTCTCTCTCCAACCCAACACATACTCTAGAGAGAGAGCTGGGTTGCTTACGCCATTTCACTCCTTACTGGCCGGGCTCGAGAATGGGGCACAGCTATCTGGGAGGCAAGGGCTGATTGCTCTAACAAATTCCAGAACTTTAAAGAGGAGATGATTCGGGTTTTTGACCGTTCAGTTTTTGGTGGGAGGCTTCTAGGGCCCTGGCTTCCTTATGCCAAGGTGAACGGTCCATAACGGATTATTCCATTGAGTTTCGCACTCTTGCTGCCTCTAGTGAGTGGAACGAGCCGGCGCTGCTCGCCTCGTTTTCTGGAGGGACTCCACGCAGTGGTTAGGGATGAGATTTCCCGGGAGGTTCCTTCAGATGTGGACTCTTTGATTGCTCTCGCCATCCGCATAGAACGACGGGTAGATCTTCGTCACCGGGCTCGTGGAAGAGAGCTCGCATCAACGGTGTTTCCCTGCTCCGCATCGCAACCATCTCCCTCCTCTGGCTTTGAGACTGAGCCCATGCAGCTGGGAGGGATTCGCATCTCGACTAAGGAGAGGGAACGGAGGATCACCAACCGCCTGTGCCTCTATTGCGGAGTTGCTGGACATTTTGTTAATTCATGTCCAGTAAGAGGCCAGAGCCCATCAGTAAGCGGAGGGCTACTGGTGAGCGCTACTACTCAGGTCCCTTTGTCATGCAGGTGAAAGAGGACCCAAAAGCGACTTAACAGAAACAGAGTTTATTTAAGTCCAAAACGGAATAACAGAAATCCTCTAGACTTGTAGAGGGGAAACAACTGGAGAAGCGGCCACAGACTGCAGGTCGCTCGGGTAGGCGCAGGCCGTAGTCGCCAGAGACACCTGCTCACACGCAGCATCTGATGAAGGCAAAAACACGACAGGACAGGGCGATACACAATCACAGCAAAAACACGACAGGACAGGGCGAAACGCAATCACAGCATGGTGAATACAATACAAGGAACCGACGGGACAGGAACGGAACACAAAGGAATAAATAGGGACTCTAATCAGGGGAAAGGATCGGGAACAGGTGTGGGAAGACTAAATGATGATTAGGGGAATAGGAACAGCTGGGAGCAGGAACGGAACGATAGAGAGAAGAGAGAGCGAGAGAGTGAGAGAGAGGGAGGGGGAGAGAGAGGGCTAGAAGGAGGGAAAGAACCAAATAAGACCAGCAGAGGGAAACGAATAGCATGGGAAGCACAGGACAAGACAAGATAATAAATGACAAACATGACAGTACCCCCACTCACCGAGCGCCTCCTGGCGCTCTCGAGGAGGAACACTGGCGGCAACGGAGGAAATCATAGATCAAACGGTCCAGCACGTCCCGAGAAAGAACCCAACTCCTCTCCTCAGGACCGTAACGAAAAACGATAAAAAGGGAAACTAGGTACTACTCTAAAAAAAAAATGAGAACTAGGGACAGACTGAGACACAGCAAGGGCAGGGACAAGAACAGGAGAGATGCGATGGCAGGGAACAGACTGAGACCCAGCAAGACCAGGAGCAGAAGCAGAAAAAAATTACCAGACTTCTTCTGCGCGCAGTCTGAACACGCAGCCACGAAACGGCGCGTGTCACGCTCCTGAGTCGGCCACCAAAAGCGCTGGCGAATAGACGCAAGAGTGCCTCTAACACCGGGATGACCAGCTAACTTGGCAGAGTGAGCCCACTGAAGAACAGCCAGACGAGTGGAAACAGGAACGAAAAGGAGGTTACTAGGACAAGCGCGCGGGCGACGCAGTGTGCGTGAGTGCTTGCTTAACCTGTCTTTCAATTCCCCAGACTGTCAACCCGACAACACGCCCATAAGGAAGAATCCCCTCGAGATCAGTAGAAGCCACAGAAGAACTAAACAGACGGGATAAGGCATCAGGCTTGGTGTTCTTGCTACCCGGACGGTAAGAAATCACAAACTCGAAACGAGCGAAAAACAACGCCCAACGAGCTTGACGGGCATTAAGTCGTTTGGCAGAACGGATGTACTCAGGTTCTTATGGTCTGTCCAAACGACAAAAGGAACGGTCGCCCCCTCCAACCACTGTCGCCATTCGCCTAGGGCTAAGCGGATGGCGAGCAGTTCACGGTTACCCACATCATAGTTGCGCTCAGATGGCGACAGGCGATGAGAAAAATAAGCGCAAGGATGAACCTTATCGTCAGACTGGAAGCGCTGGGATAGAATGGCTCCCACGCCTACCTCTGAAGCGCCAACCTCGACAATAAATTGTCTAGTGACGCCAGAGTAACGAGGATAGGAGCGGACGTAAAACGTTCTTTTAGAAGATCAAAAGCTCCCTGGGCGGAACCGGACCACTTAAAACACGTCTTGACAGAAGTAAGAGCTGTGAGAGGGGCAGCAACTTGACCGAAATTACGAATGAAACGCCGATAGAAATTAGCGAAACCTAAAAGCGCTGCAACTCGACACGTGACCTTGGAACGGGCCAATCACTGACAGCTTGACCTTAGCGGAATCCATCTGAATGCCTTCAGCGGAAATAACGGAACCGAGAAAAGTAACGGAGGAGACATGAAAAGAACACTTCTCAGCCTTTACGTAGAGACAATTCTCTAAAAGGCGCTGTAGAACACGTCGAACGTGCTGAACATGAATCTCGAGTGACGGAGAAAAAAATCAGGATATCGTCAAGATAGACAAAAACAAAAATGTTCAGCATGTCTCTCAGAACATCATTAACTAATGCCTGAAAACAGCTGGCGCATTGGCGAGACCGAACGGCAGAACCCGGTACTCAAAATGCCCTAACGGAGTGTTAACGCCGTTTTCCACTCGTCCCCCTCTCTGATGCGCACGAGATGGCAAGCGTTCGAAGGTCCAACTTAGTAAAGCACCTGGCTCCCTGCAGAATCTCGAAGGCTGATGACATAAGGGAAGCGGATAACGATTCTTAACCGTTATGTCATTCAGCCTCGAAAATCCACGCAGGGGCGCAGAGTACCGTCCTTCTTCTTAACAAAAAGAACCCCGCCCCCGGGCCGGAGAAGAAGAAGGCACTATGGTACCGGCGTCAAGAGACACAGACAAATAATCCTCGAGAGCCTTACGTTCGGGAGCCGACAGAGAGTATAGTCTACCTCGAGGAGGCGTGGTCCCTGGAAGGAGATCAATACTACAATCATACGACCGGTGAGGAGGAAGGGAGTTGGCTCGGGACCGACTGAAGACCGTGCGCAGATCATGATATTCCTCCGGCACTCCTGTCAAATCGCCAGGTTCCTCCTGAGAAGTAGGGAGAGAAGAAACGGGAGGGATGGCAGACATTAAACACTTCACATGACAAGAAACGTTCCAGGATAGGATAGAATTACTAGACCAATTAATAGAAGGATTATGACATACTAGCCAGGGATGACCCAAAACAACAGGTGGCACGAGACGTAGACTCTGGAACTGTCCAGAGAGGTCGGAAACCTGAGCGGCCAGGTTCTCCACGGCATGGCGAGCAGCGGACAATTCCTGCTCGTGTCTGCCGAGCATGGCTCCCTTGATCTCGATCCAGTGTAACGAGCGTCTGAAGCACTGCATGGGTCCATTCCTTGGTCGGTTCCTTCTGTCATGCAGGTGAAAGAGGACTGAGTAAAAGCGACTTAACAGAAACAGAGTTTATTTAAGTCCAAAACGGAATAACAGAAATCCTCTAGACTTGTAGAGGGGAAACAACTGGAGAAGCGGCACAGACTGCAGGTCCTCCGTTAGGCGCAGGCCGTAGTCGAGAGAGACACCTGCCCACGCAGCATCTGATGAAGGCAAAAAACACGACAGGACAGGGCGAAACGCAATCACAGCATGGTGAATACAATACAAGGAACCGACGGGACAGGAACGGAACACAAAGGAATAAATAGGGACTCTAATCAGGGGAAAGGATCGGGAACAGGTGTGGGAAGACTAAATGATGATTAGGGGAATAGGAACAGCTGGGAGCAGGAACGGAACGATAGAGAGAAGAGAGAGCGAGACTCCAGTGAGAGACGTTCACCTTGAGGGAGGGGAGAGATGGAGGGCTAGAAGGAGGGAAAGAACCAAATAAGACCAGCAGAGGGAAACAAATAGCATGGGAAGCACAGGGACAAGACAAGATAATAAATGACAAACATGACACCCTTCATCTAGATCTTGTACTACTATGTCGGTCCATCTACGCTGGACCGGTTCGGGTGCTACATGCAGTGCCTTGATTGACTCTGGGGCTGAGGGTTACTCATGGACTTAAGCATGGGTTCGGAAACATAACTTCTTTTCAGACCGTTAGACAAGCCTACGCCCATGTTTGCCTTAGATGGTAGTCATCTTCCCAGTATCAAATTTGAGACACCCTTTAACTCTCACAGTATCTGCAAACCACAGTGAGACTATTTCTTTTTGATTTTCCGTTCACCGTTTACACCTGTTGTTTTGGGTCATCCCTGGCTAGTATGTCATAATCCTTCTATTAATTGGTCTAGTAATTCTATCCTATCCTGGAACATTTCTTGTCATGTGAAGTGTTTAATGTCTGCCATCCCTCCCGTTTCTTCTCTCCCTACTTCTCAGAGGAACCTGGCGATTTGACAGGAGTGCCGGAGGAATATCATGATCTGCGCACGGCTTCAGTTACACCTGTCCCGAGCCAACTCCCTTCCTCCCTCACCGGTCGTATGATTGTAGTATTGATCTCCTTCCAGGGACCACGCCCCTCGAGGTAGACTATACTCTCTGTCGGCTCCCGAACGTAAGGCTCTCGAGGATTATTTGTCTGTGTCTCTTGACGCCGGTACCATAGTGCCTTCTTCTTCTTCCGGCCGGGGCGGGGTTCTTTTTTGTTAAGAAGAAGGACGGTACTCTGCGCCCCTGCGTGATTATCGAGGGCTGAATGACATAAGTTAAGAATCGTTATCCGTCTTATGTCATCAGCCTTCGAGATTCTGCAGGGAGCCAGGTGCTTTACTAAGTTGGACCTTCGTAACGCTTACCATCTCGTGCGCATCAGAGGGGGACGAGTGGAAAACGGCGTTAACACCCGTTAGGCATTTTGAGTACCGGGTTCTGCCGCTCGGGTCTCGCCAATGCGCCAGCTGTTTTTCAGGCATTAGTTAATGATGTTCTGAGAGACATGCTGAACATTTTTTGTTTTTGTCTATCTTGACGATATCCTGATTTTTTCTCCGTCACTCGAGATTCATGTTCAGCACGTTCGACGTCTGTTCTACAGCGCCTTTAGAGAATTGTCTCTACGTAAAGGCTGAGAAGTGCTCTTTTCATGTCTCCTCCGTTACTTTTCTCGGTTCCGTTATTTCCGCTGAAGGCATTCAGATGGATTCCGCTAAGGTCCAAGCTGTCAGTGATTGGCCCGCTCCAAGGTCACGGTCGAGTTGCAGCGCTTTTTAGGTTTCGCTTAATTTCTATCGGCGTTTCATTCGTAATTTCGGTCAAGTTGCTGCCCTCTCACAGCTCTTACTTCTGTCAAGACGTGTTTTAAGTGGTCCGGTTCCGCCAGGGAGCTTTTGATCTTCTAAAAGAACGCTTTACGTCCGCTCCTATCCTCGTTACTCCTGACGTCACTAGACACCATTGTCGAGGTTGACGCTTCAGAGGTAGGCGTGGGAGCCATTCTATCCCAGCGCTTCCAGTCTGACGATAAGGTTCATCCGTGCGCTTATTTTTCTCATCGCCTGTCGCCATCTGAGCGCAACTATGATGTGGGTAACCGTGGAACTGCTCGCCATCCGCTTAGCCCTAGGCGAATGGCGACAGTGGTTGAGGGGCGACCGTTCCTTTGTCGTTTGGACAGACCATAAGAACCTTGAGTACATCCGTTCTGCCAAACGACTTAATGCCCGTCAAGCTCGTTGGGCGTTGTTTTTCGCTCGTTTCGAGTTTGTGATTTTCTTACCGTCCGGGTAGCAAGAACACCAAGCCTGATGCCTTATCCCGCCTGTTTAGTTCTTCTGTGGTTTCTACTGATCCCGAGGGGATTCTTCCTTATGGGCGTGTTGTCGGGTTGACAGTCTGGGGAATTGAAAGACAGGTTAAGCAAGCACTCACGCACACTGCGGCGCGCCTGTCCTAGTAACCTCCTTTTCGTTCCTGTTTCCACTGTCTGGCTGTTCTTCAGTGGGCTCACTCTGCCAAGTTAGCTGGTCATCCCGGTGTTCGAGGCACTCTTGCGTCTATTCGCCAGCGCTTTTGGTGGCCGATCAGGAGCGTGACACGCGCCGTTTCGTGGCTGCGTGTTCAGACTGCGCGCAGAAGAAGTCTGGTAATTTTTTTTCTGCTTCTGCTCCTGGTCTTGCTGGGTCTCAGTCTGTTCCTGCCATCGCATCTCTCCTGTTCTTGTTCCTGCCCTTGCTGTGTCTCAGTCTGTCCCTAGTTCTCATTTTTTTTTTAGAGTAGCACCCTAGTTTCCCCTTTATCGTTTTTCGTTACGGTCCTGAGGAGAGGAGTTGGGTTCTTTCTCGGGACGTGCTGGACCGTTTGATCTATGATTTCCTCCGGGGTTGCCGTCAGGATTCCTCCTCGAGTGCGCCAGGAGGCGCTCGGTGAGTGGGGGGGTACTGTCATGTTTGTCATTTATTATCATGTCTTGTCCCTGTGCTCCCCATGCTATTCGTTTCTCTGCTGGTCTTATTTGGTTCTTTCCTCCTTCTATCCCCTCTCTCCCTCCCCTCTCACTCTCTCGCTCTCTCTCTTCTCTCTATCTTCCGTTCTCCTGCTCCCCAGCTGTTCCTATTCCCCTAATCATCATTTAGTCTTCCCACACCTGTTCCCGATCCTTTCCCTGATTAGAGTCCCTATTTATTCCTTTGTGATCCGTTCCTGTCCCGTCGGTTCCTTGTATTGTATTCACCATGCTGTGATTGCGTTCGCCCTGTCCTGTCGTGTTTTTGCTGTGATTGTGTATCGCCCTGTCCTGTCGTGTTTTTTGCCTTCATCAGATGCTGCGTGTGAGCAGGTGTCTCTGTCGACTACGGCCTGCGCCTACCCGTTCTACCCCGCAGTCTGTGGCCGCTTTCCAGTTATTTCCCTCTACAAGTCTAGAGGATTTCTGTTATTCCTGTTTGGACTAAAATAAACTCTGTTTCTGTTAAGTCGCTTTTGGGTCCTCTTTCACCTGCATGACA
>NW_025755240.1:0-8005 GCF_021184085.1 Oncorhynchus gorbuscha
ACCCTGTTATTACATTTACATTTAAGTCATTTAGCAGACGCTCTTATCCAGAGCGACTTACAAATTGGTGCATTCACCTTATGACATCCAGTGGCAGTCCAACCACTAACCCCCTGTTATTACCAGTCTAACCACTAACCCCTGTTATTACCAGTCTAACCACTAACCCCTGTTATTACCACAGTCTAACCACTAACCCCTGTTATTACCAGTCCCTAACCACTAACCCCTGTTATTACCACAGTCTAACCACTAACCCCTGTTATTACCACAGTCTAACCACTAACCCCTGTTATTACCACAGTCTAACCACTAACCCCCTGTTATTACCACAGTCTAACCACTAACCCCCTGTTATTACCAGTCTAACCACTAACCCCCTGTTATTACCACAGTCTAACCACTAACCCCCTGTTATTACCACAGTCTAACCACTAACCCCTGTTATTACCACAGTCTAACCACTAACTCCCTCTTATTACCACAGTCTAACCACTAACCCCTGTTATTACTACAGTCTAACCACTAACCCCTGTTATTACCACAGTCCAACCACTAACCCCTCTTATTACCACAGTCTAACCACTAACCCCTGTTATTACCACAGTCTAACCACTAACCCCTGTTATTACCACAGTCTAACCACTAACCCCTGTTATTACCACAGTCTAACCACTAACCCCTGTTATTACCACAGTCTAACCACTAACCCCCTGTTATTACCACAGTCTAACCACTAACCCCCTGTTATTACCACAGTCTAACCACTAACCCCTGTTATTACCAGTCCAACCACTAACCCCTGTTATTACCACAGTCTAACCACCAACCCCCTGTTATTACCAGTCCAACCACTAACCCCTGTTATTACCACAGTCTAACCACTAACCCCTGTTATTACCAGTCTAACCACTAACCCCTGTTATTACCACAGTCTAACCACCAACCCCTGTTATTACCAGTCTAACCACTAACCCCTGTTATTACCAGTCTAACCACTAACCCCTGTTATTACCAGTCTAACCACTAACCCCTGTTATTACCACAGTCTAACCACTAACCCCTGTTATTACCACAGTCTAACCACCAACCCCTGTTATTACCAGTCTAACCACCAACCCCTGTTATTACCAGTCTAACCACCAACCCCTGTTATTACCACAGTCTAACCACTAACCCCTGTTATTACCAGTCTAACCACTAACCCCTGTTATTACCAGTCTAACCACTAACCCCTGTTATTACCAGTCTAACCACTAACCCCTGTTATTACCAGTCTAACCACTAACCCCTGTTATTACCACAGTCTAACCACTAACCCCCTGTTATTACCACAGTCTAACCACCAACCCCTGTTATTACCAGTCTAACCACCAACCCCCTGTTATTACCACAGTCTAACCACTAACCCCCTGTTATTACCACAGTCTACATTGCGTGTTACCAGTGTCTCCAGACAAGCTCATGGCGCTGCGGCTGCGTGCCAAGTAGGAGAGTGTGGGCTGTAGAACACGCTTGACCACTGTGTTTTGACGCATGCCTAGGGAAACGAACACACACACACACACACAAACAAACACACACACACACATCAATATGCTTACACAAAGAGAGAAGTAAAGATTCATCATGGCGCCAGGACAACATGACCCAGCCTGGGAGAGGAGGACAGGAGACTATCAGCAGGACAACATGACCCAGCCTGGGAGAGGAGGACAGGAGACTATCAGCAGGACAACATGACCCAGTCTGGGAGAGGAGGACAGGAGACTATCAGCTAAGGACCAGGACAACTTGACCCAGTCTGGGAGAGGAGGACAGGAGACTAAATCAGCTAAGGACCAGGACAACATGACCCAGTCTGGGAGAGGAGGACAGGAGACTAAATCAGCTAAGGACCAGGACAACTTGACCCAGTCTGGGAGAGGAGGACAGGAGACTATCAGCAGGACAACATGACCCAGTCTGGGAGAGGAGGACAGGAGACTATCAGCTAAGGACCAGGACAACTTGACCCAGTCTGGGAGAGGAGGACAGGAGACTATCAGCAGGACAACATGACCCAGTCTGGGAGAGGAGGACAGGAGACTATCAGCTAAGGACCAGGACAACTTGACCCAGTCTGGGAGAGGAGGACAGGAGACTATCAGCAGGACAACATGACCCAGTCTGGGAGAGGAGGACAGGAGACTAAATCAGCTAAGGACCAGGACAACATGACCCAGTCTGGGAGAGGAGGACAGGAGACTATCAGCAGAGACAACATGACCCAGCCTGGGAGAGGAGGACAGGAGACTATCAGCAGGACAACATGACCCAGTCTGGGAGAGGAGGACAGGAGACTATCAGCTAAGGACCAGGACAACTTGACCCAGTCTGGGAGAGGAGGACAGGGAGACTATCAGCAGGACAACATGACCCAGTCTGGGAGAGGAGGACAGGAGACTAAATCAGCTAAGGACCAGGACAACATGACCCAGTCTGGGAGAGGAGGACAGGAGACTATCAGCAGGACAACATGACCCAGCCTGGGAGAGGAGGACAGGAGACTATCAGCAGGACAACATGACCCAGTCTGGGAGAGGAGGACAGGAGACTATCAGCTAAGGACCAGGACAACTTGACCCAGTCTGGGAGGAGGACAGGAGACTAAATCAGCTAAGGACCAGGACAACATGACCCAGTCTGGGAGAGGAGGACAGGAGTCTATCAGCAGGACAACATGACCCAGTCTGGGAGAGGAGGACAGGAGACTATCAGCAGGACAACATGACCCAGTCTGGGAGAGGAGGACAGGAGACTATCAGCTAAGGACCAGGACAACTTGACCCAGTCTGGGAGAGGAGGACAGGAGACTATCAGCAGGACAACATGACCCAGTCTGGGAGAGGAGGACAGGAGACTAAATCAGCTAAGGACCAGGACAACATGACCCAGTCTGGGAGAGGAGGACAGGAGACTATCAGCAGGACAACATGACCCAGTCTGGGAGAGGAGGACAGGAGTCTATCAGCTAAGGACCAGGACAACTTGACCCAGTCTGGGAGAGGAGGACAGGAGACTATCAGCAGGACAACATGACCCAGTCTGGGAGAGGAGGACAGGAGACTATCAGCTAAGGACCAGGACAACGTGACCCAGTCTGGGAGAGGAGGACAGGAGTCTATCAGCTAAGGACCAGGACAACATGACCCAGTCTGGGAGAGGAGGACAGGAGACTAAATCAGCTAAGGACCAGGACAACATGACCCAGTCTGGGAGAGGAGGACAGGAGACTATCAGCAGGACAACATGACCCAGTCTGGGAGAGGAGGACAGGAGACTATCAGCAGGACAACATGACCCAGTCTGGGAGAGGAGGACAGGAGACTAAATCAGCTAAGGACCAGGACAACATGACCCAGTCTGGGAGAGGAGGACAGGAGACTATCAGCTAAGGACCAGGACAACTTGACCCAGTCTGGGAGAGGAGGACAGGAGACTATCAGCAGGACAACATGACCCAGTCTGGGAGAGGAGGACAGGAGACTATCAGCAGGACAACATGACCCAGTCTGGGAGAGGAGGACAGGAGACTATCAGCTAAGGACCAGGACAACATGACCCAGTCTGGGGAGAGGAGGACAGGAGACTATCAGCTAAGGACCAGGACAACATGACCCAGTCTGGGAGAGGAGGACAGGAGACTATCAGCTAAGGACAACATGACCCAGTCTGGGAGAGGAGGACAGGAGACTATCAGCTAAGGACAACATGACCCAGTCTGGGAGAGGAGGACAGGAGACTATCAGCAGGACAACATGACCCAGTCTGGGAGAGGAGGACAGGAGACTATCAGCAGGACAACATGACCCAGTCTGGGAGAGGAGGACAGGAGACTATCAGCAGGACAACATGACCCAGTCTGGGAGAGGAGGACAGGAGACTATCAGCAGGACAACATGACCCAGTCTGGGAGAGGAGGACAGGAGACTATCAGCAGGACAACATGACCCAGTCTGGGAGAGGAGGACAGGAGACTATCAGCAGGACAACATGACCCAGTCTGGGAGAGGAGGACAGGAGACTATCAGCTAAGGACCAGGACAACTTGACCCAGTCTGGGAGAGGAGGACAGGAGTCTATCAGCTAAGGACCAGGACAACATGACCCAGTCTGGGAGAGGAGGACAGGAGACTATCAGCAGGACAACATGACCCAGTCTGGGAGAGGAGGACAGGAGACTATCAGCTAAGGACCAGGACAACTTGACCCAGTCTGGGAGAGGAGGACAGGAGTCTATCAGCAGGACAACATGACCCAGTCTGGGAGAGGAGGACAGGAGACTATCAGCTAAGGACCAGGACAACTTGACCCAGTCTGGGAGAGGAGGACAGGAGTCTATCAGCTAAGGACCAGGACAACATGACCCAGTCTGGGAGAGGAGGACAGGAGACTATCAGCAGGACAACATGACCCAGTCTGGGAGAGGAGGACAGGAGACTATCAGCAGGACAACATGACCCAGTCTGGGAGAGGAGGACAGGAGACTATCAGCTAAGGACCAGGACAACATGACCCAGTCTGGGAGAGGAGGACAGGAGACTATCAGCTAAGGACCAGGACAACATGACCCAGTCTGGGAGAGGAGGACAGGAGACTAAATCAGCTAAGGACCAGGACAACTTGACCCAGTCTGGGAGAGGAGGACAGGAGACTATCAGCTAAGGACCAGGACAACATGACCCAGTCTGGGAGAGGAGGACAGGAGACTATCAGCAGGACAACATGACCCAGCCTGGGAGAGGAGGACAGGAGACTATCAGCTAAGGACCAGGACAACATGACCCAGTCTGGGAGAGGAGGACAGGAGACATTCAGCAGAACAACATGACCCAGTCTGGGAGAGGAGGACAGGAGACTATCAGCTAAGGACCAGGACAACTTGACCCAGTCTGGGAGAGGAGGACAGGAGACTATCAGCTAAGGACCAGGACAACATGACCCAGTCTGGGAGAGGAGGACAGGAGACTATCAGCTAAGGACCAGGACAACTTGACCCAGTCTGGGAGAGGAGGACAGGAGTCTATCAGCAGGACAACATGACCCAGTCTGGGAGAGGAGGACAGGAGTCTATCAGCAGGACAACATGACCCAGTCTGGGAGAGGAGGACAGGAGACTATCAGCTAAGGACCAGGACAACATGACCCAGTCTGGGAGAGGAGGACAGGAGTCTATCAGCAGGACAACATGACCCAGTCTGGGAGAGGAGGACAGGAGTCTATCAGCTAAGGACCAGGACAACATGACCCAGTCTGGGAGAGGAGGACAGGAGACTATCAGCTAAGGACCAGGACAACTTGACCCAGTCTGGGAGAGGAGGACAGGAGACTATCAGCAGGACAACATGACCCAGTCTGGGAGAGGAGGACAGGAGACTATCAGCAGGACAACATGACCCAGTCTGGGAGAGGAGGCCAGGAGACTAAATCAGCTAAGGACCAGGACAACATGACCCAGTCTGGGAGAGGAGGACAGGAGACTATCAGCTAAGGACCAGGACAACATGACCCAGTCTGGGAGAGGAGGACAGGAGACTAAATCAGCTAAGGACCAGGACAACATGACCCAGTCTGGGAGAGGAGGACAGGAGACTATCAGCTAAGGACCAGGACAACATGACCCAGTCTGGGAGAGGAGGACAGGAGACTATCAGCTAAGGACAACATGACCCAGTCTGGGAGAGGAGGACAGGAGACTATCAGCTAAGGACAACATGACCCAGTCTGGGAGAGGAGGACAGGAGACTATCAGCAGGACAACATGACCCAATCTGGGAGAGGAGGACAGGAGACTATCAGCAGGACAACATGACCCAGTCTGGGAGAGGAGGACAGGAGACTATCAGCAGGACAACATGACCCAGTCTGGGAGAGGAGGACAGGAGACTATCAGCAGGACAACATGACCCAGTCTGGGAGAGGAGGACAGGAGACTATCAGCTAAGGACCAGGACAACTTGACCCAGTCTGGGAGAGGAGGACAGGAGTCTATCAGCTAAGGACCAGGACAACATGACCCAGTCTGGGAGAGGAGGACAGGAGACTATCAGCAGGACAACATGACCCAGTCTGGGAGAGGAGGACAGGAGACTATCAGCTAAGGACCAGGACAACTTGACCCAGTCTGGGAGAGGGAGGACAGGAGTCTATCAGCAGGACAACATGACCCAGTCTGGGAGAGGAGGACAGGAGACTATCAGCTAAGGACCAGGACAACTTGACCCAGTCTGGGAGAGGAGGACAGGAGACTATCAGCAGGACAACATGACCCAGTCTGGGAGAGGAGGACAGGAGACTATCAGCTAAGGACCAGGACAACATGACCCAGTCTGGGAGAGGAGGACAGGAGACTATCAGCTAAGGACCAGGACAACATGACCCAGTCTGGGAGAGGAGGACAGGAGACTAAATCAGCTAAGGACCAGGACAACTTGACCCAGTCTGGGAGAGGAGGACAGGAGACTATCAGCTAAGGACCAGGACAACTTGACCCAGTCTGGGAGAGGAGGACAGGAGTCTATCAGCAGGACAACATGACCCAGTCTGGGAGAGGAGGACAGGAGTCTATCAGCAGGACAACATGACCCAGTCTGGGAGAGGAGGACAGGAGACTATCAGCTAAGGACCAGGACAACATGACCCAGTCTGGGAGAGGAGGACAGGAGACTATCAGCTAAGGACTAGGACAACTTGACCCAGTCTGGGAGAGGAGGACAGGAGTCTATCAGCAGGACAACATGACCCAGTCTGGGAGAGGAGGACAGGAGTCTATCAGCAGGACAACATGACCCAGTCTGGGAGAGGAGGACAGGAGACTATCAGCTAAGGACCAGGACAACATGACCCAGTCTGGGAGAGGAGGACAGGAGACTATCAGCAGGACAACATGACCCAGTCTGGGAGAGGAGGACAGGAGACTATCAGCTAAGGACCAGGACAACATGACCCAGTCTGGGAGAGGAGGACAGGAGACTATCAGCAGGACAACATGACCCAGTCTGGGAGAGGAGGACAGGAGTCTATCAGCAGGACAACATGACCCAGTCTGGGAGAGGAGGACAGGAGACTATCAGCAGGACAACATGACCCAGTCTGGGAGAGGAGGACAGGAGACTATCAGCAGGACAACATGACCCAGTCTGGGAGAGGAGGACAGGAGACTATCAGCTAAGGACCAGGACAACATGACCCAGTCTGGGAGAGGAGGACAGGAGTCTATCAGCTAAGGACCAGGACAACATGACCCAGTCTGGGAGAGGAGGACAGGAGACTATCAGCTAAGGACCAGGACAACTTGACCCAGTCTGGGAGAGGAGGACAGGAGACTATCAGCTAAGGACCAGGACAACATGACCCAGTCTGGGAGAGGAGGACAGGAGACTATCAGCTAAGGACCAGGACAACTTGACCCAGTCTGGGAGAGGAGGACAGGAGACTATCAGCAGGACAACATGACCCAGTCTGGGAGAGGAGGACAGGAGACTATCAGCTAAGGACCAGGACAACATGACCCAGTCTGGGAGAGGAGGACAGGAGACTATCGCCAGGACCAGGACAACATGACCCAGTCTGGGAGAGGAGGACAGGAGACTATCAGCTAAGGACCAGGACAACATGACCCAGTCTGGGAGAGGAGGACAGGAGACTATCAGCTAGGACCAGGACAACATGACCCAGTCTGGGAGAGGAGGACAGGAGTCTATCAGCTAAGGACCAGGACAACATGACCCAGTCTGGGGAGAGGAGGACAGGAGACTATCAGCTAGGACCAGGACAACTTGACCCAGTCTGGGAGAGGAGGACAGGAGACTATCAGCAGGACAACATGACCCAGTCTGGGAGAGGAGGACAGGAGACTATCAGCTACGGACCAGGACAACATGACCCAGTCTGGGAGAGGAGGACAGGAGTCTATCAGCTAAGGACCAGGACAACTATGACCCAGTCTGGGAGAGGAGGACAG
>NW_025755241.1:5000-8003 GCF_021184085.1 Oncorhynchus gorbuscha
TCCAAGCCAGAAGACTTCTGAACAGCTGATCAAATGGCTACCCTGACTATTTACAGCGCTGATACTATCTATGCATAGTCACTTTAATAACTCTACCTACATGCACATATTACCTCAACTAAACGCTGCCCCCCCTGTATATAGTCTCGCTATTGTTATTTTACTGCTGCTCTTAAATTGTTTTACTTTTATTTCTTATCTGTATTTTTATTTTTTTGGTTAGGGTCTACTACACCTGTTGTATTCAGCATTTCACTGTAAGGTCTACTACACCTGGTGTATTCAGCATTTCACTGTAAGGTCTACTACACCTGGTGTATTCAGCATTTCACTGTAAGGTCTACTACACCTGGTGTATTCAGCATTTCACTGTAAGGTCTACTACACCTGGTGTATTCAGCATTTCACTGTAAGGTCTACTACACCTGGTGTATTCAGCATTTCACTGTAAGGTCTACTACACCTGGTGTATTCAGCATTTCACTGTAAGGTCTACTACACCTGGTGTATTCAGCATTTCACTGTAAGGTCTACTACACCTGGTGTATTCAGCATTTCACTGTAAGGTCTACTACACCTGTTGTATTCAGCATTTCACTGTAAGGTCTACTACACCTGGTGTATTCAGCATTTCACTGTAAGGTCTACTACACCTGGTGTATTCAGCATTTCACTGTAAGGTCTACTACACCTGGTGTATTCAGCATTTCACTGTAAGGTCTACTACACCTGTTGTATTCAGCATTTCACTGTAAGGTCTACTACACCTGTTGTATTCAGCATTTCACTGTAAGGTCTACTACACCTGTTGTATTCAGCATTTCACTGTAAGGTCTACTACACCTGTTGTATTCAGCATTTCACTGTAAGGTCTACTACACCTGTTGTATTCAGCATTTCACTGTAAGGTCTACTACACCTGTTGTATTCAGCATTTCACTGTGAGGTCTACTACACCTGTTGTATTCAGCATTTCACTGTGAGGTCTACTACACCTGTTGTATTCAGCATTTCACTGTGAGGTCTACTACACCTGTTGTATTCAGCATTTCACTGTAAGGTCTACTGCACCTGTTGTATTCAAGCATTTCACTGTAAGGTCTACTATACCTGTTGTATTCAGCATTTCACTGTAACACCTGGTGGTCTGAGGTCTATACCTGTTGTATTCAGCATTTCACTGTAAGGTCTACTACACCTGGTGTATTCAGCATTTCACTGTAAGGTCTACTACACCTGTATTCAGCATTTCACTGTAAGGTCTACACCTGTTGTATTCAGCATTTCACTGTAAGGTCTACTACACCTGCACTTTCACTGTGTCTACTACACCTGGTGTATTCAGCATTTCACTGTAAGGTCTACTGCACCTGGTGTATTCAGCATTTCACTGTAAGGTCTACTGCACCTGCTGTATTCAGCATTTCACTGTAAGGTTCACTACACCTGTTGTATTCAGTATTTCATCTAAGGTCTACTACACCTGTTGTATTCCGCATTTCACTGTAAGGTCTACTACACCTGTTGTATTCAGCATTTCACTGTAAGGTCTACTACACCTGTTGTATTCAGCATTTCACTGTAAGGTCTACTACACCTGTTGTATTCAGCATTTCACTGTAAGGTCTACTACACCTGTTGTATTCAGCATTTCACTGTAAGGTCTACTACACCTGTTGTATTCAGCATTTCACTGTAAGGTCTACTACACCTGTTGTATTCAGCATTTCACTGTAAGGTCTACTACACCTGTTGTATTGAGCATTTCACTGTAAGGTCTACTACACCTGTTGTATTCAGCATTTCACTGTAAGGTCTACTACACCTGCTGTATTCAGCATTTCACTGTAAGGTCTACTACACCTGTTGTATTCAGCATTTCACTGTAAGGTCTACTACACCTGTTGTATTGAGCATTTCACTGTAAGGTCTACTACACCTGTTGTATTCAGCATTTCACTGTAAGGTCTACTACACCTGTTGTATTGAGCATTTCACTGTAAGGTCTACTACACCTGTTGCATTGAGCATTTCACTGTAAGGTCGACACCTGTTGTATTCAGTGCATTTCACTGTAAGGTCTACTACACCTGTTGTATTCAGCATTTCACTGTAAGGTCTACTATACCTGCTGTATTCAGCATTTCACTGTAAGGTCTACACACCTGTTGTATTCAGCATTTCACTGTAAGGTCTACTACACCTGTTGTAGCTGAGCATTTCACTGTGAGGTCTACTACACCTGCTGTATTCAGCATTTCACTGTGAGGTCTACCACCTGTTGTCATTGGCATTTCACTAAGATCGCTACACCTGTTTGTATTCAGTATTACTACACCCATTCAGATCGTCATACCTGTTGTATTCAGCATTTCACTGTAAGGTCTACTGCGCCTGTTGTATTCAGCATTTCACTGTAAGGTCTACTGCACCTGTTGTATTCAGCATTTCACTGTAAGGTCTACTGCACCTGTTGTATTCAGCATTTCACTGTAAGGTCTACTACACCTGTTGTATTCAGCATTTCACTGTAAGGTCTACTACACCTGTTGTATTCAGCATTTCACTGTAAGGTCTACTACACCTGTTGTAATTCAGCATTTCACTGTAAGGTCTACTACACCTGTTGTATTCAGCATTTCACTAAATTCGACACCGGTTGTATTCAGCATTTCACTGTAAGGTCTACTACACCTGTTGTATTCAGCATTTCACTGTAAGGTCTACTACACCTGTTGTAATTCAGCATTTCACTGTAAGGTCTACTACACCTGTTGTATTCAGCATTTCACTAAATTCGACACCGGTTGTATTCAGCATTTCACTGTAAGGTCTACTACACCTGTTGTATTCAGCATTTCACTGTAAGGTCTACTGCACCTGTTGTATTCAGCATTTCACTGTAAGGTCTACTGCACCTGTTGTATTCAGCATTTCACTGTAAGGTCTACTGCACCTGTTGTATTCAGCATTTCACTGCTGAGGTCTACTACACCTGTTGTA
>NW_025755242.1:0-8003 GCF_021184085.1 Oncorhynchus gorbuscha
TGTTATGCAGGTGAATGAGGACCCAAAAGCGACTTGGCGAAAACAGAGTTTTTAATCCAGTAAAGTTACTTTACAAACAAAAGGCATAATACTACTCGTAATGACGAGAACAGACTGGAGACTTGATCAAGAACTGCAGGTTGCCTCGGGAAGGCACTTGAACGTAGCAGACTCAGACACCTGCTCACCACGCAGCATCTGGAGGGAAACATGACACGACAGGGCAATACATAGACAGCACGGTGAACAATAGACAAGGATCCAGGGCAGGAACGGAAAACAAGGGAAGAAATAGGGACTCTAATCAGGGGAAAAGATAAGGAACAGGTGTGGGAAGACTAAATGATGATTAGGGGAATAGGAACAGCTGGGAGCAGGAACGGAACGATAGAGAGAAGGAGAGAGAGGGAGAGGGGAGAGAGAGGGATAGAAAGAGGGAAAGAACCTAATAAGACCAGCAGGGGGAAACGAACAGAAGGGAAAGCATAATGACAAGACATGATAATCAATGACAAAACATGACAGTACCCCCACTCACCGAGCGCCTCCTGGCGCACTCGAGGAGGAATCCTGGCGGCAACGGAGGAAATCATCAATAAGTGAACGGTCCAGCACGCCCCGAGACGGAACCCAACTCCCTCTCCCTCAGGACCGTAACCTCCCAATCCACTAAGTATTGGTGACCCCGTCCCCTCGAGAATGCATGTCCATGATCTTACGTACCTTGTAAATAGGTGCGCTCTCGACAAGGACGGGAGGGGGAGGGAAGACGAACGGGGGTGCGAAGAAAGGGCTTGACACAGGAGACATGGAAGACAGATGAACGCGACGAAGATGTCGCGGAAGAAGTAGTCGACAGCGACAGGATTGACGACCTGGGAGACACGGAACGGACCAATGAACCGCGGAGTCAACTTACGAGAAGCTGTCGTAAGAGGAAGGTTGCGAGTGGAAAGCCACACTCTGGCCGCAAATACCTTGGACCTTAATCCTGCGCTATTGGCGGCTTCACAGTCTGTGCCCTGTTGGACTCACCCTCCTTTCCAGGTGCGCTCACAACGTTGGACAAACGCTGAGCGGAGGGAACGCTGGACTCGGCAAGCTGGGATGAGAACAGAGGCTGTGCCCTGTAACCCGTAGCAGACGAAGGAAGCGAGTTGTGAGCGTATTCTGCCCAGGGGGAGCTGTTCTGCCCAAGACGCAGGGTTTCTGAAAGAAAGGCTGCGTAGTATGCGACCAATCGTCTGATTGGCCCTCTCTGCTTGACTGTTAGACTGGGGATGAAAACCCGGAAGAGACTGACGGACGCACCAATCAAACGACAGAACTCCCTCCAAAACTGTGACGTGAATTGGGTGGCCTTCTGTCTGAAACGGCGTCTAACGGGAGACCATGAATTCTGAACACATTCTCGATAATGATTTGTGCCGTCTCCTTAGCGGAAGGAAGTTTAGCGAGGGGAATGAAATGTGCCGCCTTAGAGAACCTATCGACAACCGTAAGAATCACAGTCTTCCCCGCAGACAAAGGCAGACCGGTAATGAAGTCTAGGGCGATGTGAGACCATGGTCGAGAAGGAATGGGGAGCGGTCTGAGACGACCGGCAGGGGAGGAGAGCTACTCCGACTTAGTCTGCGCGCAGTCCGAACAAGCAGCCACGAAACGGCGCGTGTCACGCCCTCCTGAGTCGGCCACCAAAAGCGCTGGCGAATAGACACAAGAGTGCCTCGAACACCGGGATGACCAGCTAACTTGGCAGAGTGAGCCCACTGAAGAACAGCCAGACGAGTGGAAACAGGAACGAAAAAGGAGGTTACTAGGACAGCGCGCGGCGACGCAGTGTGCGTGAGTGCTTGCTTAACCTGTCTTTCAATTCCCAGACTGTCAACCCGACAACACGCCCATAAGGAAGAATCCCCTCGATCAGTAGAAGCCACAGAAGAACTAAACAGACGGGATAAGGCATCAGGCTTGGTGTTTTTGCTACCCGGACGGTAAGAAATCACAAACTCAAACGAGCGAAAAACAACGCCCAACGAGCTTGACGGGCATTAAGTCGCTTGGCAGAACGGATGTACTCAAGGTTCTTATGGTCTGTCCAAACGACAAAGGAACGGTCGCTTCTCCATCCACTGTCGCCATTCGCTCTAGGGGCTAAGCGGATGGCGAGCAGTTCACGGTTACCCACATCATAGTTGCGCTCAGATGGCGACAGGCGATGAGAAAAATAAGCGCAAGGATGAACCTTATCGTCAGACTGGAAGCGCTGGGATAGAATGGCTCCCACGCCTACTCTCTGAAGGGCCAACCTCGACAATGAATTGTCTAGTGACGTGAGTAACGAGGATAGGAGCGGACGTAAAACGCTCTTTAGAAGATCAAAAGCCCCTGGGCGGAACCGACCACTTAAAACACGTCTTGACAGAAGTAAGAGCTGTGAGAGGGGCAGCAACTTGACCGAAATTACGAATGAAACGCCGATAGAAATTAGCGAAACCTAAAAAAGCGCTGCAACTCGACACGTGACCTTGAACGGGCCAATCACTGACAGCTTTGACCTTTAGCGGAATCCATCTGAATGCCTTCAGCGGAAATAACGGAACCGAGAAAAGTAACGGAGGAGACATGAAAAGAGCACTTCTCAGCCTTTACGTAGAGACAATTCTCTAAAAAGGCGCTGTAGAACACGTCGAACGTGCTGAACATGAATCTCGAGTGACGGGGTGAAAAAATCAGGATATCGTCAAGATAGACAAAAACAAAAGATGTTCAGCATGTCTCTCAGAACATCATTAACTAATGCCTGAAAAACAGCTGGCGATTGGCGAGACCAAACGGCAGAACCCGGTACTCAAAATGCCCTAACGGAGTGTTAACGCCTTTTCCACTCGTCCCCTCTGATGCGCACGAGATGGTAAGCGTTACGAAGGTCCAACTTAGTAAAGCACCTGGCTCCCTGCAGAATCTCGAAGGCTGATGACATAAGGGGAAGCGGATAACGATTCTTAACCGTTATGTCATTCAGCCTTCGATATCCACGCAGGGGCGCAGAGTACCGTCCTTCTTAACAAAAAGAACTCCCGCCCGGCCGGAGAGGAAGAAGGCACTATGGTACCGGCGTCAAGAGACACAGATAAATAATCCTCGAGAGCCTTACGTTCGGGAGCCGACAGAGAGTATAGTCTACCCCGAGGAGGAGTGGTCCCCGGAAGGAGATCAATACTACAATCATACGACCGGGTGAGGAGGAAGGGAGTTGGCTCGGGACCGACTGAAGACCGTGCGCAGATCATGATATTCCTCCGGCACTCCTGTCAAATCGCCAGGTTCCTCCTGAGAAGTGGGGACAGAAGAAATGGGAGGGATGGCAGACATTAAACACTTCACATGACAAGAAACGTTCCAGGATAGGATAGAATTACTAGACCAATTAATAGAAGGATTATGACATACTAGCCAGGGATGACCCAAAACAACAGGTGTAAAAGGTGAACGAAAAATCAAAAAGAAATAGTCTCACTGTGGTTACCAGATACTGTGAGAGTTAAAGGTAGTGTCTCAAATCTGATACTGGGAAGATGACTACCATCTAAGGCAAACATGGGCGTAGGCTTGTCTAACTGTCTGAAAGGAATGTCATGTTTCGAGCCCATGCTTCGTCCATGAAACAACCCCTCAGCCCCAGAGTCAATCAAGGCACTGCATGTAGCACCCGAACCGGTCCAGCGTAGATGGACCGACATAGTAGTACAGGATCTAGATGAAGAGACCTGAGTAGTAGCGCCACCAGTAGCCCGCTACTGATGAGCTCTGGCCTTTTACTGACACATGAATTGACAAAATGTCCATCAAACTCGCAGAATAGAGAGGCACAGGCGGTTGGTGATCCTCCGTTCCCTCTCCTTGGTCGAGATGCGAATACCTCCCAGCTGCATGGGCTCAGTCTCTGAGCCAGAGGAGGGAGATGGTTGCGATGCGGAGCAGGGAAACACCGTTGACGCGAGCTCTCTTCCACGAGCTTGGTGACGAAGATCAACCCGTCGTTCTATGCGGATGGCGAGAGTAATCAAAGAATCCACACTGGAAGGAACCTCCCGAGAGAGAATCTCATCTTTGACCACTGCGTGAGTCCCTCCAGAAAACGAGCGAGCAGCGCCGGCTCGTTCCAGTCACTAGAGGCAGCAAGAGTGCGAAACTCTATAGAGTAATCCGTTATGGATCGATCACCTTGGCATAGGGAAGCCAGGGCCCTAGAAGCCTCCCCTACCAAAAAACTGAACGGTCAAAAACCCTGAATCATCTCCTCTTTAAAGTTCTGGTAATTGTTAGAACAATCAGCCCTGCCTCCCAGATAGCTGTGCCCCACCCTCGAGCCCGGCCAGTAAGGAGGAAATGACGTAAGCAACCCGAGCTCTCTCTCGCTAGAGTATGTGTTGGGTTGAGAGAACACAATATCACACTGGGTGAGAAAGGAGCGGCACTCCTGGGCTGCCCGGAGTAGCAAGGTGGGTTATTAACCCTAGGTTCCGGAGGCTCGGCAGGCCAGTGAAGTAACAGGTGGCACGAGACGAAGACTCTGGAACTGTCCAGAGAGGTCGGAAACCTGAGCGGCCAGGTTCTCCACGGCATGGCGAGCAGCAGACAATTCCTGCTCGTGGTCTGCCGAGCATGGCCCTTGGATCTCGACGGCAGTGTTACGAGCATCTGTAGTCGCTGGGTCCATTCCTTGGTCGGATCCTTCTGTTATGCAGGTGAATGAGGACCCAAAAGCGACTTGGCGAAAACAGAGTTTTTAATCCAGTAAAGTTACTTTACAAACAAAAGGCATAATACTACTCGTAATGACGAGAACAGACTGGAGACTTGATCAAGAACTGCAGGTTGCCTCGGGAAGGCACTTGAACGTAGCAGACTCAGACACCTGCTCACCACGCAGCATCTGAGGGAAACACGACACGACAGGGCAATACATAGACACAGCACGGTGAATAATAGACAAGGATCCGACAGGACAAGACGGAAAACAAGGGAAGAAATAGGGACTCTAATCAGGGGAAAAGATAAGGAACAGGTGTGGGAAGACTAAATGATGATTAGGGGGCAAAGACAGCTAGGGAGCAGGAACGGAGCGATAGAGAGGAGAGAGAGGAGGGGAGAGAGGATAGAAAAAGAGCGAACCTAATAAGACCAGCAGGGGGAAACGAACGAGAAGGAAGCATAATGAAACAGAACAATCCTAAGACAAAACATGACAACGACTTCATTTGTTGCTCCTGCCTACAGAGAGAAGCATAACAAAGCTCCCGCACTCAGGTCTGTTCAACTCTGGTCCGACCAAGTCGATTCCATGCTCAAGACTGCTTCCATCACGTGGACATACAGGATATGTTCCGCACTGCGTCTAACAACAACATTAGCCAGATACGCTGATTCGGTGAGCGAGTTCATTAGAACATGCAATGAAGATGTCGTTCCCATAGCAACGATTAAAACATTCCCAAACCAGAAAATGTGGATTGATGGCAGCATTCACGTGAAACTGAAAGCGCAAACCACTGCTTTTAACTTCTTAGATACAGGGGACGCTATTTTAATTTTGGGATGAAAAACATTCCCGTTTTAAACAAGATATTTTGTCACGAAAATATGCTCGACTATGCATATAATTGACAGCTTTGGAAAGAAAACACTCTGACGTTTCTAAAACTGCAAAGATATTGTCTGTGAGTGCCACAGAACTGATGTTACAGAAAAAACCCAGATAAAAATACAATCAGGAAGTGCCGCATTTTTAAAACCGCCTCATGGCAATGACTCCTTATATGGCTGTGGAGGAGCTAGGAGTCAGCTGACCTTTTCCACGTTTTCTCCAAGGTGTCTGCAGCATTGTGACGTATTTGTAGGCATATCATTGAAAGATTGACCATAAGACACTACCAGGTGGTCGTTTGGTGTCCTCCGTCGCAATTATAGCGTAATCTCCAGCTGCAGTATTTCTCCGTTTGCCTCGGATGAGAAACCGACTGGCAGGAATGATTTTTCATCGAATAGAATTGTGAAAAACACCTTGAGGATCGATTCTAAACAACGTTTGCCATGTTTCTGTCGATATTATGGAGCTAATTTGAAAAAAAGTTTGGCGTTGTGTTGACTGCATTTTCATTTTTTTTTCTTAGCCAAACATGATGAACAAAATGGAGCGATTTCTCTTGCACAAATAATATTTATGGAAAAAATGAACATTTGCTATAAAACAGAGTCTCGTCATTGAAAACATCCGTAGTTCGTCAAAGGTAAATTATTTTATTTGAATGCTTTTCTTGTTTTTGTGAAAATGTTGCCTGCTGAATGCTAGGCTTAATGCTATGCTAGGCTATCTATACTCTTACACAAATGCTTGTGTAGCTTTGGTTAAAGCATATTTTGAAAATCTGAGATGACAGTGTTGTTAACAAAAGGCAAAGCTTGTGTTACAATATATTTATTTCATTTCATTTGCGATTTTCATGAATAGGAAACGTTGCGTTATGGTGATGAGATTGAGGCTAGGATTACACTCCCAGATACGGGATTGCTCGACGCTAGAGGTTAACCAGGGCAAGGTGACCAGAAACATGACCGAATACAAACAGTGTAGCTATTCCCTCTTCAAGGCAATCAAACAAGCTAAGCGTCAGTATAGAGACAAAGTTGAGTCGCAATTCAACGGCTCAGACACAAGAGGTATGTGGCTATGTCTACAGTCAATCACAGATTACAAAAAGAAAACCAGCCCCGTCACGGACCAGGATGTCTTGCTCTCAGACAGACTAAATAACTTTTTTTGCCCGCTTTGAGGACAATACAGTGCCACTTACACGGCCCGCAACCAACACATGCGGACTCTCCTTCACTGCAGCCGATGTGAGTGGTGCTTCTGTAGCTCAGTTGGTAGAGCATGGCGCTTGTAACGCCAGGGTAGTGGGTTCGATCCCCGGGACCACCCATACGTAGAATGTATGCACACATGACTGCTTTGGATAAAAGCGTCTGCTAAATGGCATATATTACTATTATTATAGTAAAACATTTAAACGTGTTAACCCTCGCAAGGCTGCAGGCCCAGACGGCATCCCCAGCCGCGCCCTCTGAGCATGCCCAGACCAGCTGGCTGGTGTGTTTACGGACATATTCAATCAAACCTTATCCCAGTCTGCTGTTCCCACGTGCTTCAAGAGGGCCACCATTGTTCCTGTTCCCAAGAAAGCTAAGGTAACTGAGCTAAACGACTACCGCCCCGTAGCACTCACTTCCGTCATCATGAAGTGCTTTGAGAGACTAGTAAAGGACCATATCACCTCCATGCTACCTGACACCCTAGACCCAATCCAATTTGCTTACCGCCCAAATAGGTCCACAGACGATGCAATCTCAACCACACTGCACACTGCCCTAACCCATCTGGACAAGAGGAATACCTATGTGAGAAGGCTGTTCATCGATTATAGCTCAGCATTTAGCACCATAGTACCCTCCAAACTTGTCATCAAGCTCGAGACCCTGGGTCTCGACGCCGCCCTGTCCAACAGGGTACTGGACTTTCTGACGGGCCGCCCCCAGGTGGTGAAGGTAGGTAACAACATCTCCACCCCGCTGATCCTCAACACTGGGGCCCCAACAACGATGAGACGGCCTACAGGGAGGAGGTGAGGGCCCTCGGAGTGTGGTGTCAGGAAAATAACCTCACACTCAACGTCAACAAAACAAAAGAGATGATTGTGGACTTGAGGGAGCACCCCCTATCCACATCGATGGGACAGTAGTGGAGAGGGTAGTAAGTTTTAAGTTCCTCGGCGTACACATCACAGACAAACTTAATTGGTCCACCCACACAGACAGCATCGTGAAGAAGGCGCAGCAGCACCTCTTCAACATCAGGAGGCTGAAGAAATTCGGCTTGTCACCAAAAGCACTCACAAACTTCTAGAGATGTATAATCGAGAGCATCCTGTCGGGCTGTATCA
>NW_025755243.1:0-8001 GCF_021184085.1 Oncorhynchus gorbuscha
TGTTGTCTATGTAGACTAGTCCATGTGTCACCCTGCAATAACTGTTGTCTATGTAGGCTAGTCCATGTGTCACCCTGTAATTCATCCTTAGTTACACTGTACTAACTGTTGTCTATGTAGACTAGTCCATGTGTCACCCTGTAATAACTGTTGTCTATGTAGGCTAGTCCATGTGTCACCCTGTATTAACTGTTGTCTATGTAGGCTAGTCCATGTGTCACCCTGTAATAACTGTTGTCTATGTAGGCTAGTCCATGTGTCACCCTGTAATAACTGTTGTCTATGTAGGCTAGTCCATGTGTCACCCTGTAATTTATCCTTAGTTACACTGAACTAACTGTTGTCTATGTAGGCTAGTCCATGTGTCACCCTGTAATTCATCCTTAGTTACACTGTACTAACTGTTGTCTATGTAGGCTAGTCCATGTGTCACCCTGTAGTAACTGTTGTCTATGTAGGCTAGTCCATGTGTCACCCTGTAATAACTGTTGTCTATGTAGGCTAGTCCATGTGTCGCCCTGTAATTCATCCTTAGTTACACTGTAATAACTGTTGTCTATGTAGGATAGCCCATGTGTCACCCTGTAATTCATCCTTAGTTACACTGTATTAACTGTTGTCTATGTAGGATAGCCCATGTGTCACCCTGTAATTCATCCTTAGTTACACTGTACTAACTGTTGTCTATGTAGGATAGTCCATGTGTCACCCTGTAATAACTGTTGTCTATGTAGCCTAGTCCATGTGTCACCCTGTAATTCATCCTTAGTTACACTGTACTAACTGTTGTCTATGTAGACTAGTCCATGTGTCACCCTGTAATTCATCCTTAGTTACACTGTACTAACTGTTGTCTATGTAGCCTAGTCCATGTGTCACCCTGTAATTCATCCTTAGTTACACTGTACTAACTGTTGTCTATGTAGACTAGTCCATGTGTCACCCTGTAATTCATCCTTAGTTACACTGTACTAACTGTTGTCTATGTAGGCTAGTCCATGTGTCACCCTGTAATTCATCCTTAGTTACACTGTACTAACTGTTGTCTATGTAGGCTAGTCCATGTGTCACCCTGTAATTCATCCTTAGTTACACTGTACTAACTGTTGTCTATGTAGGCTAGTCCATGTGTCACCCTGTAATTCATCCTTAGTTACACTGTACTAACTGTTGTCTATGTAGGCTAGTCCATGTGTCACCCTGTAATTCATCCTTAGTTACACTGTAGTAACTGTTGTCTATGTAGACTAGTCCATGTGTCACCCTGTAATTCATCCTTAGTTACACTGTATTAACTGTTGTCTATGTAGGCTAGTCCATGTGTCACCCTGTAATTCATCCTTAGTTACACTGTACTAATTGTTGTCTATGTAGGCTAGTCCATGTGTCACCCTGTAATAACTGTTGTCTATGTAGGCTAGTCCATGTGTCACCCTGTAATTCATCCTTAGTTACACTGTATTAACTGTTGTCTATGTAGGCTAGTCCATGTGTCACCCTGTAATTCATCCTTAGTTACACTGTAGTAACCGTTGCCTGTTGTATGTTCCGTGTTGTGTGTGTTTTCATCACCACATCCTGTTTTCTCAGCCACCCCCACCTGTCAGCGAGTCGACCCGACCTGGTTGGAACCAGTCTAATGATCATGTGTCAAGTGAAGGTACATAACTGAAAGGCTGCTGAGCCGACAATGTGAAAAAACTGCCCGTGTGCCCTTGAGCAAGGCACTTAACCCTCATTAGCTCCAGGGGCGCCGTACTACTGCCTTGTAAAACAATACATTAGACTGCACCCATCCGATGTATGTGACAATGTTAATATAGTTTTCATTTGACTTTCTTTTTCTGATTTGTGATTTTTCTGTCCTTCTTTTAACATTCCTAATGAGATGAATACATTAGATTGCTGAGTCATTTCATTGTTTCAGTAGGAATTGTATGTTGGTACTACTATCACACAGTTCTTATGTTGGGTCATCAAAACATCACACCTCTGGTCCACAACAGACTGATGTGTTGGAGATGGGTCTCAGTTGCTAAAGAGATCGACAAAGAGATGGTCCTTGAATACAGACTGATGTGTTGGAGATGGTCCTTAGTTACAACAGACTGATGTTGATGGTCCTCAGTTACAACAGACTGATGATGTGTTAGATGGTCCCACAGTTACAACAGACTGGTGTGTTGAGAGATGGTCCCTAGTTACAATAGACTGGTGTGTTGAGATGGTCCCTAGTTACAACAGACTGATGTGTTGAGATGGTCCCTAGTTACAACAGACTGATGTGTTGAGATGGTCCCTAGTTACAACAGACTGATGATGTGTTGAGATGGTCCCTAGTTACAACAGACTGGTGTGTTGAGATGGTCCCTAGTTACAACAGACTGGTGTGTTGAGATGGTCCCTAGTTACAACAGACTGATGTGTTGAGATGGTCCTTTAGTTACAACAGACTGATGTGTTGAGATGGTCCATAGTTACAACAGACTGATGTGTTGAGATGGTCCCTAGTTACAACAGACTGATGTGTTGGAGATGGTCCCTAGTTACAACAGACTGGTGTGTTGAGATGGTCCCTAGTTACAACAGACTGATGTGTTGAGATGGTCCCTAGTTACAACAGACTGATGTATTGAGATGGTCCCTAGTTACAACAGACTGGTGTGTTGAGATGGTCCCTAGTTACAACAGACCCATAAATAATATTGAGGACATTATGTGGAACATCCTATGACAATAAGCTTTCTGAGAGGTATCCAATTCCCTATTTCACTTCTCTTTTTATTTTGTCGCTTCATTGACGGCCGGCCTGGCAGGGTGCAACCTAAATAGGCACACTATATTCCCCAAATAGTGCCCATGGGTCAAATGTAGTCCACTACGTAGGGAATAGGGTGCTGTTTGGATACGGAGCCATACGACTCATTGTGTGTAAAAGTACTAGTGAGAACGCTGAGGTTTTTCCTCGTTACTCTGCGTATGTTCTAAGTATTCTCACCTTGTAGAAACCACAGGCGTAGTGTTTTTCACTTCTGTTGCTAGGTAGAAACCACAGGCGTAGTGTTTTACTCTGTTGCTAGGTAGAAACCACAGACGTAGTGTTTTGAACTTGTTGCTAGGTAGAAACCACAGGCTTAGGTTTTCACTCTGTTGCTAGGTAGAAACCACAGGCGTAGTGTTTTCACTTTGTTGCTAGGTAGAAACCACAGGCTTAGTGTTTTCACTTTGTTGCTCAGTAGAAACCACAGGCTTAGTGTTTTCATTTTGTTGCTAGGTAGAAACCACAGGCTTAGTGTTTTCACTTTGTTGCTCAGTAGAAACCACAGGCTTAGTGTTTTTCACTTTGTTGCTAGGTAGAAACCACAGGCGTAGTGTTTTCACTTTGTTGCTAGGTAGAAACCACAGGCTTAGTGTTTTCACTTTGTTGCTAGGTAGAAACCACAGGCTTAGTGTTTTCACTTTGTTGCTAGGTAGAAACCACAGGCTTAGTGTTTTCACTCTGTTGCTAGGTAGAAACCACAGGCGTAGTGTTTTCACTCTGTTGCTCAGTAGAAACCACAGGCGTAGTGTTTTCACTTTGTTGCTAGGTAGAAACCACAGGCTTAGTGTTTTCACTTTGTTGCTAGGTAGAAACCACAGGCGTAGTGTTTTCACTTTGTTGCTAGGTAGAAACCACAGGCTTAGTGTTTTCACTTTGTTGCTAGGTAGAAACCACAGGCTTAGTGTTTTCACTTTGTTGCTAGGTAGAAACCACAGGCTTAGTGTTTTCACTCTGTTGCTAGGTAGAAACCACAGGCGTAGTGTTTTCACTCTGTTGCTCAGTAGAAACCACAGGCGTAGTGTTTTCACTTTGTTGCTAGGTAGAAACCACAGGCTTAGTGTTTTCACTTTGTTGCTAGGTAGAAACCACAGGCGTAGTGTTTTCACTTTGTTGCTAGGTAGAAACCACAGGCTTAGTGTTTTCACTTTGTTGCTAGGTAGAAACCACAGGCTTAGTGTTTTCACTCTGTTGCTAGGTAGAAACCACAGGCTTGTGATCACCTACTCAGACGTCGTAGAGGGAACTCGACATTTTCACCAGGACATGAAGATCTCTGAGGGCAGCTTCTCTGCTGTCTACAGAGCGGTGAAGGGAAATGAAACCTTCGCAGTCAAGCTCTTCAAGCAGGTACTGACACTCCCACTCCATACAGTGCTCCATTTATAAAAGGCATCTTTTCAAAATGACCCTGGCTCGATGGAGATGAAATATAATACAGGTCATTATTCAACTAGAGAGACATTTATTATTTATAATATATATATCATATATCATATATATATCATTTATTATTATTGATATGCTTCAAGTGTTTGTTGGTCTTCGTTGGTCTGTACAGGTGCAGAAAGCCTCATGGAGGAAGTTGTGGGATCTATTCAGAGAGAGATGGTTCATCATCTGTATGTCTAACTATTCCATTAATCCTCCATTTTAGATGGTTTCTGTATGTCTAACTATTCCATTGATCCTCCATTTTAGATGGTTTCTGTATGTCTACCTACTCCATTGATCCTCCATTTTAGATGGTTTCTGTATGTCTAACTATTCCATTGATCCTCCATTTTAGATGGTTTCTGTATGTCTACCTACTCTATTAATCCTCCATTTTAGATGGTTTCTGTATGTCTACCTACTCTATTAATCCTCCATTTTAGATGGTTTCTGTATGTCTACCTATTCCATTGATCCTCCATTTTAGATGGTTTCTGTATGTCTAACTATTCCATTGATCCTCCATTTTAGATGGTTTCTGTATGTCTACCTACTCTATTAATCCTCCATTTTAGATGGTTTCTGTATGTCTACCTACTCCATCAATCCTCCATTTTAGATGGTTTCTGTATGTCTAACTATTCCATTGATCCTCCATTTTAGATGGTTTCTGTATATCTACCTACTCTATTAATCCTCCATTTTAGATGGTTTCTGTATGTCTACCTACTCCATTAATCCTCCATTTTAGATGGTTTCTGTATGTCTACCTACTCTATTAATCCTCAATTTTAGATGGTTTCTGTATGTCTACCTACTCCATTAATCCTCCATTTTACATTGTTTCTGTATGTCTACCTACTCCATCAATCCTCCATTTTAGATGGTTTCTGTATGTCTACCTACTCTATTAATCCTCCATTTTAGATGGTTTCTGTATGTCTACCTACTCTATTAATCCTCCATTTTAGATGGTTTCTGTATGTCTAACTATTCCATTGATCCTCCATTTTAGATGGTTTCTGTATATCTACCTACTCTATTTATCCTCCATTTTAGATGGTTTCTGTATATCTACCTACTCCATCAATCCTCCATTTTAGATGGTTTCTGTATGTCTACCTACTCCATTAATCCTCCATTTTAGATGGTTTCTGCGTAAATATTTACCTCTGAAATCCATTATGACATCAATAGTCTTCCATGCACACATCTTCTCCTAAATGTAAAACAAAAAAAACAAAAAAAATCTGTTGTCAATGACTTACCTGGTTAAATAAAGGTAAATATCTGCCTGTTACTAATCATCAAATCTGCCTGTTTATCTTTCAGCTACCAGCATCCTAACATCTTAGAGCTGTTGGGTTGTTACTCTGATGGGGATCACATTGGCTGGTATACCCTTATCTTCCCAACGGATCTCTGTTCCACAGACTGCATGACCAGGTGAGGTATTCTATTCTATACCCCTTACCTTCCCAACGGATCTCTGTTCCACAGACTGCATGACCAGGTGAGGTATTCTATTCTATACCCCTTACCTTCCCAACGGATCTCTGTTCCACAGACTGCATGACCAGGTGAGATATTCTATTCTATACCCCTTACCTTCCCAACGGATCTCTGTTCCACAGACTGCATGACCAGGTGAGATCTACCTCTTCAGTTAAGACACCACTATGCACAAGCTCACACATTTTCTTTCAGAAAATATACCTATTCTAGGTGTAGGTTGTGTTACCTATTATATTCTAGTTGTAGGTTGTGTTACCTATTCTAGTTGTAGGTTGTGTTACCTATTCTAGTAGTAGGTTGTATTACCTATTCTAGTCTAGTTGTAGGTTGTGTTACCTATTCTAGTCTAGTTGTAGGTTGTGTTACCTATTCTAGTTGTAGGTTGTGTTACCTATTCTAGTTAGTTGTAGGTTGTGTTACCTATTCTAGTTGTAGGTTGTGTTACCTATTCTAGTTGTAGGTTGTGTTACCTATTCTAGTCTAGTTGTAGGTTGTGTTACCTATTCTAGTTGTAGGTTGTGTTACCTATTCTAGTCTAGTTGTAGGTTGTATTACCTATTCTAGTTGTAGGTTGTGTTACCTATTCTAGTTGTAGGTTGTGTTACCTATTCTAGTTGTAGGTTGTGTTACCTATTCTAGTTGTAGGTTGTGTTACCTATTCTAGTTTTCGTCCTCTGATGGACAATAATCTTCCATTTAATTCTACTAAACTACTATTCTATTCTATTTCAATGCCGAACATATCAGTGAACAGACTGTATGGTAGTAGGTGTATTGGTGTTTAAATGCTAACAGACTGTATGGTAGTAGGTGTATTGGTGTTTAAATGCTAACAGACTGTATGGTAGTAGGTATATTGGTGTTTAAATGCTAACAGACTGTATGGTAGTAGGTATATTGGTGTTTAAATGCTAACAGACTGTATGGTAGTAGGTGTATTGGTGTTTAAATGCTAACAGACTGTATGGTAGTAGGTATATTGGTGTTTAAATGCTAACAGACTGTATGGTAGTAGGTATATTGGTGTTTAAATGCTAACAGACTGTATGGTAGTAGGTATATTGTTTAAATGCTAAATAGACTGTATGGTAGTAGGTATATTGGTGTTTAAATGCTAACAGACTGTATGGTAGTAGGTATATTGGTGTTTAAATGCTAACAGACTGTATGGTAGTAGGTATATTGGTGTTTAAATGCTAACAGACTGTATGGTAGTAGGTATATTGGTGTTTAAATGCTAACACGTTTCCCTTCCTGCATCTCTCTGTAGAACGCAGTGCCTCCTCTCTCATGGCAGGAGCGTCTGGACATCATCAAGGGGACGGCTAAGGCTGTACATCACCTACACATGGCTCAGCCCTGCACTGTGGTCTGTGGTAACATCACAAGGTACCGGCTCAAACCCCTAGTCTATAACATCACAAGGTACCGGCTCAAACCCCTAGTCTATAACATCACAAGGTACCGGCTCAAACCCCTAGTCTATAACATCACAAGGTACCGGCTCAAACCCCTAGTCTATAACATCACAAGGTACCGGCTCAAACCCCTAGTCTATAACATCACAAGGTACCAGCTCAAACCTCTTGTTCTTAACTGACTCCCTGTCACACCTGAGTTCCAAAGCGTATTCTCTCTGTGTAGTTCTAAAGAACCCTGTCACACCTGAGTTCCAAAGCGTATTCTCTCTGTCTAGTTCTATAAAACCCTGTCACACCTGAGTTCCAAAGCGTATTCTCTCTGTCTAGTTCTAAAGAACCCTGTCACACCTGAGTTCCAAAGCGTATTCTCTCTGTGTAGTTCTAAAGAACCCTGTCACACCTGAGTTCCAAAGCGTATTCTCTCTGTGTAGTTCTAAAGAACCCTGTCACACCTGAGTTCCAAAGCGTATTCTCTCTGTGTAGTTCTAAAGAACCCTGTCACACCTGAGTTCCAAAGCGTATTCTCTCTGTGTAGTTCTAAAGAACCCTGTCACACCTGAGTTCCAAAGCGTATTCTCTCTGTCTAGTTCTATAAAACCCTGTCACACCTGAGTTCCAAAGCGTATTCTCTCTGTGTAGTTCTATAGAACCCTGTCACACCTGAGTTCCAAAGCGTATTCTCTCTGTGTAGTTCTAAAGAACCCTGTCACACCTGAGTTCCAAAGCGTATTCTCTCTGTCTAGTTCTATAGAACCCTGTCACACCTGAGTTCCAAAGCGTATTCTCTCTGTGTAGTTCTATAGAACCCTGTCA
>NW_025755244.1:0-7999 GCF_021184085.1 Oncorhynchus gorbuscha
TTGACTCATTCCTCTCTGCCTCCTTCTTTCCACTCCTCTCCTCTTTTGACCTCACCCTCTCACCTTCCCCCTACTCACAAGGCAGGCAATACGCTCGACCTCATCTTTACTAGATGCTGTTCTTCCACTAACCTCATTGCAACTCCCCTCCAAGTCTCCGACCACTACCTTGTATCCTTTTCCCTCTCGCTCTCATCCAACACTTCCCACACTGCCCCTACTCGGATGGTATCGCGCCGTCCCAACCTTCGCTCTCTCTCCCCGCTACTCTCTCCTCTTCCATCCTATCATCTCTTCCCTCTGCTCAAACCTTCTCCAACCTATCTCCTGATTCTGCCTCCTCAACCCTCCTCTCCTCCCTTTCTGCATCCTTTGACTCTCTATGTCCCCTATCTTCCAGGCCGGCTCGGTCCTCCCTCCCGCTCCGTGGCTTGACGACTCAATGCGAGCTCACAGAACAGGGCTCCGGAAGGCCCGAGCGGAAATGGAAAACTCGCCTCCCCTGCGGACCTGGCATCCTTTCACTCCCTCCTCTCTACATTTTCCTCCTCTGTCTCTGCTGCTAAAGCCACTTTCTACCACTCTAAATTCCAAGCATCTGCCTCTAACCCTAGGAAGCTCTTTGCCACATTCTCCTCCCTCCTGAATCCTCCTCCCCCTCCCCCCTCCTCCCTCTCTGCAGATGACTTCGTCAACCATTTTGAAAAAGAGATCGTGACATCCGATCCCTCGTTTGCTAAGTCAAACAACACCGCTGGTTTCTGCTCACTGCCCTACCCTGTGCTCTGACCTCTTTCTCCCCTCTCTCTCCAGATGAAATCTCGCGTCTTGTGACGACCGGCCGCCCAACAACCTGCCCGCTCGACCCTATCCCTCCTCTCTTCTCAGACCATTTCCGGAGACCTTCTCCCTTACCTCACCTCGCTCATCAACTTATCCCTGACCGCTGGCTACGTCCCTTCCGTCTTCAAGAGAAAGCGAGAGTTGCACCTTCTCTGAAAAAAACCTACCTCGATCCCTCCGATGTCAACAACTACAGACCAGTATCCCTTCTTTCTTTTCTCTCCAAAACTCTTGACGTGCCGTCCTTGGTCAGCTCTCCGCTATCTCTCTCAGAATGACCTTCTTGATCCAAATCAGTCAGGTTTCAAGACTAGTCATTCAACTGAGACTGCTCTTCTCTGTATCACGGAGGCGCTCCGCACCGCTAAAGCTAACTCTCTCTCTCCTCTGCTCTCATCCTTCTAGACCTATCGGCTGCCTTCGATACTGTGAACCATCAGATCCTCCTCTCCACCCTCTCCGGGTTGGGCATCTCCGGCGCGGCCCAACTAGTTGCGTCCTACCTGACAGGTCGCTCCTACCAGGTGGCGTGGCGAGAATCTGTCTCCTCACCACGCGCTCTCACCACTGAGTGTCCCCCAGGGCTCTGTTCTAGGCCCTCTCCTATTCTCGCTATACACCAAGTCACTTGGCTCTGTCATAACCTCACATGGTCTCTCCTATCATTGCTATGCAGGCGACACACAATTAATCTTCTCCTTTCCCCCTTCTGATGACCAGGTGGCGAATCGCATCTCTGCATGTCTGGCAGACATATCAGTGTGGATGACGGATCACCACCTCAAGCTGAACTTCGGCAGAGACGGAGCTGCTCTTCCTCCCGGGGAAGGACTGCCCGTTCCATGATCTCGCCATCACGGTTGACAACTCCATTGTGTCCTCCTCCCCAGAGCGCTAAGAACCTTGGCGTGATCCTGGACAACAAACTGTCGTTCTCAACTAACATCAAGGCGGTGGCCCGTTCCCTGTAGGTTCATGCTCTACAACATCCGCAGAGTACGACCCTGCCTCACACAGAGACGCGCAGGTCTAATCCAGGCACTTGTCATCTCCCGTCTGGATTACTGCAACTCGCTGTTGGCTGGGCTCCTGCCTGTGCCATTAAACCCCTACAACTCATCCAGAACGCCGCAGCCCGTCTAGTGTTCAACCCTCCCAAGTTCTCTCCGTCACCCCGCTCCTCCGCTCTCTCCACTGGCTTCCAGTTGAAGCTCGCATCCGCTACAAGACCATGGTGCTTGCCTACGGAGCTGTGAGGGAGCGGCACCTCAATACCTCCAGGCTCTGATCAGGCCCTACACCCAAATAAGGGCACTCGTTCATCCACCTCTGGCCTGCTCGCCTCCCTACCACTGAGAAGTACAGTTCCCGCTCAGCTCAGTCAAAACTGTTCGCTGCTCTGGCTCCCCAATGGTGGAACAAACTCCCTCACGACGCCAGGACAGCGGAGTCAATCACCACCTTCCGGAGACACCTGAAACCCCACCTCTTTAAGGAATACCTAGGATAGGATAAAGTAATCCTTCTCACCCCCTCCCCCCTTAAAATATTTAGATGCACTATTGTAAAGTGGTTGTTCCACTGGATGTCATAAGGTGAATGCACCAATTTGTAAGTCGCTCTGGATAGAGCGTCTGCTAAATGACTTAAATGTAAATGTTATGGTCTAATGGTCTAATGTTGTTATGATCTAATGTTTTTATGGTCTAATGTTGTTATGGTCTAATGGTCTAATGTTGTTATGGTCTAATGTTGTTATGGTCTAATGTTGTTATGGTCTAATGTTGTTATGGTCTAATGGTCTAATGCTGTTATGATCTAATGGTCTAATGCTGTTATGATCTAATGTTGTTACGATCTAATGTTGTTATGATCTAATTGTCTAATGTTGTTATGGTCTAATGGTCTAATGTTGTTATGATCTAATGGTCTAATGTTGTTATGGTCTAATGTTGTTATGGTCTAATGTTGTTATGGTCTAATGGTCTAATGTTGTTATGATCTAATGTTGTTATGATCTAATGTTGTTATGATCTAATGGTCTAATGCTGTTATGGTCTAATGGTCTAATGTTGTTATGGTCTAATGTTGTTATGGTCTAATGGTCTAATGTTGTTATCATTAGAATGTATGCACACATGACTGTAAGTCGCTTTGGATAAAAGCGTCTGCTAAATGGCATATATTATATTATTATTATTATTATAAAAATGAATAAAAATGTCCCTCCATCATGAGTGATAGTGAGTGATAGTGAGTGATCATGAGTGATCTGGTGGTCAAAGTAAGACTGTGATAACAGTCTGGACAACCCCTCACTCTCCTTCTCTCTCTCCGCCACTCTCTCTCGCACTCTCTCCAATTAATGTCACCTCTCCTGGCTCTTACCAACTATGACACCTATCACCTGCCTTCTTTCCATTTACTGTAACAAGCATCCTCACCCAATGAACACCAACTGACAAAAGACATCCATAGATGTTGATAAGAAGTTGAAATTTGGTCACTCCGAGTAGAGTAGAGTAGAGTAGAGTAGAGTAGAGTAGAGTAGAGTAGAGTAGAGTAGAGTAGAGCACAGTACAGAACAGCAAGGTACAACACACTACACTACAGGACACTGCAATATACTACAATACACTACAGTACAGAACAATACAGTACACTACAGAACACTGCAGTACAGAACAGTAGAATTCAGTAAAGTACAGTAGAGCACACTAGAGTACTGTATAATGCACTGTATTTTATCTTACTGTACTGTACTGCATGTACTGTACTGTGCTGTACTGTTATGTTCAAACTGGTGAAATATAGATGTCTATGATTGTTTCAGAGTCGGTCTGGTACCGAACAACCAAAAGTGGTCTTGTTTCGTGGCGGAGCTCATGACAATAAGAGCTAGTGTAACAGTATCATTTTAAACCGTCCCCTCGCCCATACCCGGGCGCGAACCAGGGACCTTCTGCACACATCAACAACAGTCACCCACGAAGCATCGTTACCCATCGCTCCACAAAAGCAGCGGCCCTTGCAGAGCAAGGGGAACTACTACTTCAAGGTCTCAGAGCAAGCGACGTAACCGATTGAAACGCTATTTAGCGCACACCGCTAACTAAGCTAGCCGTTTCACATCCGTTACACTAGTGTGTAGAGAATCATAAAACACGGGACGAGATGTTAAAAACTGTCCATTGTGCCAATAGATGGAATGCACTCGCATGAGATTTGCCGTGATGTTGACAGAGTGGCATGGGAGGTTTATTTCTTAGACTGGGGTAAGATGTCAATTTTTGGGACACATCCTCAGTAGTGTGCCTTCGAATCAGTGGGTGTTTCGGCCTTTAATCACTAAACACCCTCATCAAAGGTGGCCAGCTAAAGGGTGATCAAGCCTTAGCTTGTGTCCCATGCCCAATTAAGATGTCCCACAGGACTGTGCAAGGCAGGGGCGTCCTCTTCTCTGAGCCAGCCATACAGCTGACCGCATACCTCATATGCCCTCCTCAAGTTGGAGGGATCTGAATTGAGTTCTCAGGTGGGGGTGAGGGGTCATGAAGTTATAGCCCAGCAAGGGTCCTTCCGTTTGATCCAGATCCACTGGCTACCTCTTTCAGCTGCTTGAGAAACTGCTCTGACGGTCTGCCGCAGAGCCTGTCCATGGATTCCAAGTTCTTTCAGCAACCTGATGATGGAAGAAGCCACGAATCCTCTGCATCCCACTTCAACTGGCCAGACTTTTGCATTCCAGCCACGCTGAGTTGCGTCTGCTGCCAACTCTGTGTAACGCAGTTTCTTACGTTCGTAGGCCTCTTCAACAGAGTTTTCCCACGGGACTGTGAGCTCTATGATGTACACAGCCTTTCGTGAAGGGGACCAGAGTACCATGTCTGGCCTAAGGTTGGTAGAAGCAATCTCAGGTGGAAAAATGAGTTGCTGGCCAATATTGACAAGCATCTTCCAGTCCCGGGCCATAGCTAGGTGTCCAGTTTCTGGCTTTGTAGGAGGATACTTGGGCCTTTTCTGTCCCTCCCGGATGAATGTTGTTGTTTTGACGGGATTGCTTGTTTTTGGAGGTAATGAATTGGTTGCACTCCTCTTGGTCTCAAGTGCTGCAGCCAGGCTCTTGAGGACCTGATTGTGCCTCCAGGTGTAGCGGCCTTGTGAGAGGCTGGTCTTGCAACCTGTCATTATATGCCTGAGAGTCGCTGGAGCTGGGCAGAGGGGGCAGGTCGAGTCCTCGCCATACCATTGATGTAGATTTTTTGGTGATGGAAGCACATCATAAACAGCTCTTATGATGAAGCTGATGTTGCTTGCCTCCATTTGCCAAAGCTCACTCCAGTTGATCTTTCTCCTCTCCAGGCCTTCCCACCGCGTCCATTGCCCTTGTTTAGCAAGAGAGACAGCCTTTGCACTTCTTGCAGTCTCCTCCTGTCTGCGCACCTCCTCGACCACCAGCTTCCTGCGTTCAGATGTTGTTGCCTTATGGAACGTTGGTTTGCTTGCTGCCAGGCCAAAGCCTCCTCTTCCATGCTGGATATTCCCCACAATGTCTTGGTGTCTCAGGGCTGATGTTGTTGCTGCACAGCATTGGATGATGTCCATTTCCGTCCAGTTTGTAGGGGAGGTGCAGCCTTGCTAATGGTCTGGTCTTTGAGTCCTTCAATGTCATCTGAAGTCTTACTTTAGAGCACTTGTACTCCTCCGTTAGACTTGTAAGAGGTAGTTCAAGGACCCCTTTGCCATAGAGGCCGATGTTACTCAGGCATCGTGGGACACCCAGCCATTTCTTCACGTACGAGGTAATGGTTCGCTCCATCTTCTCCACTGTTGTTATTGGGACCTCATAGACGGTGGTGGCCACATTACCCGGGAGAAGTCAAACTGTAGGCACCAGAGCTTGAGCCTCCCAGGCAGTAGGGTCTTGTTGATGTTCTCAAGACCGTCGGCGATGTCCTGCCTTACTTGCTGCACTTGATCTTTATCCCGGAGGCTGCCGTTGTACCATCTACCCAGGCTCTTGATGGGTTGCTCAGACACCGCGGTATCGGGTCATCTCCAATGCAGAACCTCACATCTTTAAGCTGTCCCTTGACTATGGAGATGCTTCGAGATTTGCTTGGCTTGATTTTCATCCGTGCCCACTTGATGTTATCCTGCAGTTTTGCAAGTAGCCGCCTGGTGCATGCTGCAGTGGTGGTCAGTGTAGTCATGTCATCCATGTATGCTCGGATAGGTGGGAGACGGAGCCCTTCCTTAGTTCTCTCACCACCGACCACCCATCTCGATGCCCTGATGATGACTTCCATGGCCATAGTGAAGGCCAGAGGAGAAATTGTACAGCCTGCCATTATGCCTACTTCCAAGCGCTGCCATGTTGTTGTGAAGTCAGGTGTTGTGAAACACAATTGCAGGTCTTGGAAATAGGCCTTAACCAGTGTAGTGATGGGTTCTGCAATTGCGTGGAAAATGTTGAAGGATTCCCAGAGGAGTTCATGGGGAACTGAGCCAAAGGCATTGGCCAAGTCGAGGAAGATGACATAGAGGTCTCTCTTGTCCTTCTTAGCTGTTTGGATCTGGTGCCAAATCATACTAGTATGTTCCAGGCAACCAGAGAAACCAGGAATGCCTGCTTTCTGTACAGATGTATCAATGTACTTGTTCCTTTCAGATAAGTGGACAGCCTCTGTGCTATTATACTGAAAAAGATCTTCCCTTCGACGTTGAGAAGGGAGATTGGTCGGAATTGACTGATGTCTGTCGCATCCTTCTCTTTCGGGATTAGCACACCACCAGCCCTTCGCCATGCCTTTGGTATTATTTCCTTCTGCCACACTATCCTCATGAGCCTCCAAAGAAAGCGTAGAACATCCGGGCGTTCTTGTAGAGCTTGTATGGTACTCCATTAGGCCCAGGAGCCGAGGCCGCTCTTGCTCTTCGGGACAACGTTCTCTACTTCCCTCCATTTTGGAGGGTCAGTGTCCAGATTGAATTCTGGTGGTTGAATAGGTGGGATGTCATGTGGGATGATTATCTGCTCATGCCTTTTCATGTCCTGGTGGACCTTTTCCAGATGTTCTTCCAGTTCAGGCTTTGTAGTTTTTAGGATTCCGCACTTTTCCTTTGCGAAGAGATCTTTGACAAACTTAAAGGGGTTTTATAGAACCGTGTTCTTGAGTGTTCCTTCTTCCTACGAAGTTTCCCTTAAGTTTTCCGCTCTTCGCAAGGTTGCCAGCCGACATTTAATGTCTGCTTGGAGTAGCATGAGACCTTCTCTCTCTGCATCAGAGGCCTTCTTCCACTGCTTCCTCAGCTGCCTTCTCTCTCTGACAAGTATCTCGATCTCCTGCTGTCTCCTAGATTTGGCTGGCGCGGGAGGTGTCTTGCCACTTCTCCTTTGATTACGCCAAAGCGCTCTTCTCCGTAGTGGTAGATAATGTCTCCCATCCTTTCAAGCTTTTTCTCTTTTTCCTACCTGTTGTTCCAAGATTTTTGTCAGGTCGTTGTTGATTGTTTCCCACTCTCTCTTTTCAACGGCTTTGGGCCACTTCACACTCGGTCTGTGCCCTTTGATCTTTTTCCTCTTTAGAGTCTCTGTGGTTAGGTGAGTTCATCCACCGGCATTTCTGTGCTTGTGTTATCCTCCTCAGTTACAGGGGTGCTGATGCTCTGCGAACTTTGGTTTGCGTCCCGTCGCTGTGCTTCATTCGACTGATTTGACTGGCTGCTTCGTAGAAGTACTGGTCAATGCGAGGTCCCTGTCTCTGCTTCTCTAACAAGCACCTTTTCCTCCCTTGATGGATCCTTAACCCCCTTGCCGATGTTACTCTCTCCCAACCACAGCTGCACACCTGAAGTGTGTGTCCTGCTGCTGTTATGGTTGTCTCATGTGCTGTGTTCCTACTCGTAGTCGTTTCCGTTCCTGGGTCCGTAACCGTGTGATCAGTCGTTGAGCCATCTTGCGCCCCAGCTCTCGCAGGCTCTAGGGGTATGTTCCTTTGTTGACTTTCAGTAGCACTTAGCGGGTGTCTCCAACATACTGAAACAGCGTCGGAGACTGCCAACATGGGTAGCTAACCCATGACAGCCCCAGTGGGGTCTATTCCCTCCGGTCAGCTGTCTCTCCAAGCTGTCACACAGACTTTCCTATGCTGTC
>NW_025755245.1:0-7997 GCF_021184085.1 Oncorhynchus gorbuscha
CGAGTATTATACCTGGAATAAGAGTCTCATCGCCTCTGTAGTATATGAGTATTATACCTGGAATAAGAGAGTCTCCTCCTTCTGTATTATATGAGTATTATACCTGGAATAAGAGAGTCTCCTCTCCTTCTGTATTATATGAGTATTATACCTGGAATAAGAGTCTCCTCCTTCTGTATTATATGAGTATTATACCTGGAATAAGAGGGTCTCCTCTCCTTCTTTACTATATGAGTATTATACCTGGAATAAGAGCGTCGTCTCTCCTTCTGTATTATATGAGTATTATACCTGGAATAAGAGTCTCCTCTCCTTCTGTATTATATGAGTATTATACCTGGAATAAGAGAGTCTCCTCTCCTTCTGTATTATATGAGTATTATACCTGGAATAAGAGCGTCGTCTCTCCTTCTGTATTATATGAGTATTATACCTGGAATAAGAGGGTCTCCTCTCCTTCTGTACTATATGAGTATTATACCTGGAATAAGAGAGTCTCCTATCCTTCTGTATTATATTAGTATTATACCTGGAATAAGAGAGTCTCCTCTCCTGTATTATATGAGTATTATACCTGAATAAGAGCGGTCGGTCCATCTCCTTCTGGATCTTTCTGTACTCCAGCAGCTCCTTGGCAAAGTCGTTGGTGAACTCATCCAGCTTGGACTTTTCCCGGTTACCGTAGCAGAATGACAGTCAGGAGTCTGGGGGACGTCCACAGGAGGAGGGAGAGGAAGACATTTGGACAACGGTAGGAGAAGTAAGACAAGACGAGCAAAACACCGTTCAACAAGGTATCAGAACAACAGTCAGAATGACAGTCAGTCCATCAGAACAACAGTCAGACTGACAGTCTGTCTATCAGAACAACAGTCAGTCTATCAGAACAACAGCCAGAATGACAGTCAGTCCATCAGAACAACAGTCAGAATGACAGTCAGTCCATCAGAACAACAGTCAGAATGACAGTCAGTCCATCAGAACAACAGTCAGTCCATCAGAACAACAGTCAGTCCATCAGAACAACAGTCAGTCCATCAGAACAACAGTCAGTCCATCAGAACAACAGTCAGAATGACAGTCAGTCCATCAGAACAACAGTCAGTCCATCAGAACAACAGTCAGCATGACAGTCAGTCCATCAGAACAACAGTCAGAATGACAGTCAGTCAATCTGAACAACAGTCAGAATGACAGTCAGTCCATCAGAACAACAGTCAGAATGACAGTCAGTCCATCAGAACAACAGTCAGAATGACAGTCAGCCCATCAGAACAACAGTCTGTCCATCAGAACAACAGTCAGAATGACAGTCAGTCCATCAGAACAACAGTCAGTCCATCAGAACAACAGTCAGTCCATCAGAACAACAGTCAGAACGACAGTCAGTCCATCAGAACGACAGTCAGTCCATCAGAACAACAGTCAGAATGACAGTCAGTCCATCAGAACAACAGTCAGAATGACAGTCAGTCCATCAGAACAAGTCAGAATGACAGTCAGTCCATCAGAACAACAGTCAGAATGACAGTCAGTCCATCAGAACAACAGTCAGAATGACAGTCAGTCCATCAGAACAACAGTCAGAATGACAGTCAGTCCATCAGAACAACAGTCAGTCCATCAGAACAACAGTCAGAATGACAGTCAGTCCATCAGAACAACAGTCAGAATGACAGTCAGTCCATCAGAACAACAGTCAGTCTATCAGAACAACAGTCAGAATGACAGTCAGTCCATCAGAACAAGAGTCAGTCTATCAGAACAACAGTTAGAATGACAGTCAGTCCATCAGAACAAGTCAGAATGACAGTCAGTCCATCAGAACAACAGTCAGAATGTCCATCAGAACAACAGTCCATCAGAACAGTCAGTCATCAGAACAACATGAACGACAGTCAGTCCATCAGAACAACAGTCAGAATGACAGTCAGTCCATCAGAACAACAGTCAGTCCATCAGAACAACAGTCAGAATGACAGTCAGTCCATCAGAACAACAGTCAGAATGACAGTCAGTCCATCAGAACAACAGTCAGTCAGTCCATCAGAACAACAGTCAGTCTATCAGAACAACAGTCAGAATGACAGTCAGTCCATCAGAACAACAGTCAGTCTACAGTCAGTCCATCAGAACAACAGTCAGAATGACAGTCAGTCCATCAGAACAAGAGTCAGTCTCCATCAGAACAACAGTCAGAATGACAGTCAGTCAGAACCATCAGAACAACAGTCAGAATGACAGTCAGTCCATCAGAACAACAGTCAGTCCATCAGAACAACAGTCAGAATGACAGTCAGTCCATCAGAACAACAGTCAGAATGACAGTCAGTCCATCAGAACAACAGTCAGTCCATCAGAACAACAGTCAGAATGACAGTCAGTCCATCAGACCAGTCAGTCTAGAATGACAGTCAGTCCATCAGAACAACAGTCAGTCCATCAGAACAACAGTCAGAATGACAGTCAGTCCATCAGAACACACAGAATGACAGTCAGTCCATCAGAACAACAGTCAGACTGACAGTCTGTCTATCAGAACAACAGTCAGTCTATCAGAACAACAGCCAGAATGACAGTCAGTCCATCAGAACAACAGTCAGAATGACAGTCAGTCCATCAGAACAACAGTCAGAATGACAGTCAGTCCATCAGAACAACAGTCAGTCCATCAGAACAGTCAGTCCATCAGAATGACAGTCAGTCCATCAGAACAACAGTCAGTCCATCAGAACAACAGTCAGTCCATCAGAACAACAGTCAGAATGACAGTCAGTCCATCAGAACAACAGTCAGTCCATCAGAACAACAGTCAGCATGACAGTCAGTCCATCAGAACAACAGTCAGAATGACAGTCAGTCAATCTGAACAGTCCATCAGAATGACAGTCAGTCCATCAGAACAACAGTCAGAATGACAGTCAGTCCATCAGAACAACAGTCAGAATGACAGTCAGCCCATCAGAACAACAGTCTGTCCATCAGAACAACAGTCAGAATGACAGTCAGTCCATCAGAACAACAGTCAGTCCATCAGAACAACAGTCAGTCCATCAGAACAACAGTCAGAACGACAGTCAGTCCATCAGAACAACAGTCAGAACGACAGTCAGTCCATCAGAACGACAGTCAGTCCATCAGAACAACAGTCAGAATGACAGTCAGTCCATCAGAACAACAGTCAGAATGACAGTCAGTCCATCAGAACAAGTCAGAATGACAGTCAGTCCATCAGAACAACAGTCAGAATGACAGTCAGTCCATCAGAACAACAGTCAGTCCATCAGAAACAGTCAGTCCATCAGAACAACAGTCAGTCCATGACAGTCAGTCCATCAGAACAACAGTCAGAATGACAGTCAGTCCATCAGAACAACAGTCAGTCCATCAGAACAACAGTCAGAATGACAGTCAGTCCATCAGAACAACAGTCAGAATGACAGTCAGTCCATCAGAACAACAGTCAGAATGACAGTCAGTCCATCAGAACAACAGTCAGTCTATCAGAACAACAGTCAGAATGACAGTCAGTCCATCAGAACAAGAGTCAGTCTATCAGAACAACAGTTAGAATGACAGTCAGTCCATCAGAACAACAGTCAGAATGACAGTCAGTCCATCAGAACAACAGTCAGTCCATCAGAACAACAGTCTGTACATCAGAACAACAGTCAGAATGACAGTCAGTCCATCAGAACAACAGTCAGTCCATCAGAACAACAGTCAGAATGACAGTCAGTCCATCAGAACAACAGTCAGAATGACAGTCAGTCCATCAGAACAACAGTCAGAATGACAGTCAGTCCATCAGAACAACAGTCAGTCCATCAGAACAACAGTCAGAATGACAGTCAGTCCATCAGACCAGTCAGTCTATCAGAACAACAGTCAGTCCATCAGAACAACAGTCAGTCCATCAGACAGTCAGTCCATCAGAACAACAGTCAGAACAGTCAGTCCATCAGAACAACAGTCAGAATGACAGTCAGTCCATCAGAACAACAGTCAGTCCATCAGAACAACAGTCAGAATGACAGTCAGTCCATCAGAACAACAGTCAGTCCATCAGAACAACAGTCAGTCCATCAGAACAACAGTCAGTCCATCAGAACAACAGTCAGTCCATCAGAACAACAGTCAGTCCATCAGAACAACAGTCAGTCCATCAGAACAACAGTCAGAATGACAGTCAGTCCATCAGAACAACAGTCAGTCCATCAGAACAACAGTCAGTCCATCAGAACAACAGTCAGTCCATCAGAACAACAGTCAGTCTATCAGAACAACAGTCAGAATGACAGTCAGTCCATCAGAACAACAGTCAGTCCATCAGAACAACAGTCAGAATGACAGTCAGTCCATCAGAACAACAGTCAGTCCATCAGAACAACAGTCCATCAGAACAACAGTCAGTCCATCAGAACAACAGTCAGAATGACAGTCAGTCCATCAGAACAACAGTCAGTCCATCAGAACAACAGTCAGTCCATCAGAACAACAGTCAGTCCATCAGAACAACAGTCAGTCCATCAGAACAACAGTCAGAACAACAGTCAGTCCATCAGAACAACAGTCAGAATGACAGTCAGTCCATCAGAACAACAGTCAGTCCATCAGAACAACAGTCAGTCCATCAGAACAACAGTCAGTCCATCAGAACAACAGTCAGTCCATCAGAACAACAGTCAGTCCATCAGAACAACAGTCAGTCCATCAGAACAACAGTCAGTCCATCAGAACAACAGTCAGAATGACAGTCAGTCCATCAGAACAACAGTCAGTCCATCAGAACAACAGTCAGAATGACAGTCAGTCCATCAGAACAACAGTCAGTCCATCAGAACAACAGTCAGAATGACAGTCAGTCCATCAGACCAGTCAGTCTATCAGAACAACAGTCAGTCCATCAGAACAACAGTCAGAATGACAGTCAGTCCATCAGAACAACAGTCAGAATGACAGTCAGTCCATCAGAACAACAGTCAGTCCATCAGAACAACAGTCAGTCCATCAGAACAACAGTCAGAATGACAGTCAGTCCATCAGAACAACAGTCAGTCCATCAGAACAACAGTCAGTCCATCAGAACAACAGTCAGTCCATCAGAACAACAGTCAGTCCATCAGAACAACAGTCAGTCCATCAGAACAACAGTCAGTCCATCAGAACAACAGTCAGTCCATCAGAACAACAGTCAGTCCATCAGAACAACAGTCAGTCCATCAGAACAACAGTCAGTCCATCAGAACAACAGTCAGTCCACATCAGAACAACAGTCAGTCCATCAGAACAACAGTCAGTCCATCAGAACAACAGTCAATCAGAACAACAGTCAGTCCATCAGAACAACAGTCAGTCCATCAGAACAACAGTCAGTCCATCAGAACAACAGTCAGTCCATCAGAACAACAGTCAGTCCATCAGAACAACAGTCAGTCCATCAGAACAACAGTCAGTCTATCAGAACAACAGTCAGAATGACAGTCAGTCCATCAGAACAACAGTCAGTCCATCAGAACAACAGTCAGAATGACAGTCAGTCCATCAGAACAACAGTCAGAATGACAGTCAGTCCATCAGAACAACAGTCAGAATGACAGTCAGTCCATCAGAACAACAGTCAGTCCATCAGAACAACAGTCAGAATGACAGTCAGTCCATCAGAACAACAGTCAGTCCATCAGAACAGTTCAGAATGACAGTCAGTCCATCAGAACAACAGTCAGTCCATCAATGACAGTCAGTCCATCAGAACAACAGTCAGTCCATCAGAACAACAGTCTGTACATCAGAACAACAGTCAGAATGACAGTCAGTCCATCAGAACAACAGTCAGTCCATCAGAACAACAGTCAGAATGACAGTCAGTCCATCAGAACAACAGTCAGAATGACAGTCAGTCCATCAGAACAACAGTCAGAATGACAGTCAGTCCATCAGAACAACAGTCAGTCCATCAGAACAACAGTCAGAATGACAGTCAGTCCATCAGACCAGTCAGTCTATCAGAACAACAGTCAGTCCATCAGAACAACAGTCAGTCCATCAGAACAACAGTCAGAATGACAGTCAGTCCATCAGAACAACAGTCAGAATGACAGTCAGTCCATCAGAACAACAGTCAGTCCATCAGAACAACAGTCAGTCCATCAGAACAACAGTCAGAATGACAGTCAGTCCATCAGAACAACAGTCAGTCCATCAGAACAACAGTCAGTCCATCAGAACAACAGTCAGTCCATCAGAACAACAGTCAGTCCATCAGAACAACAGTCAGTCCATCAGAACAACAGTCAGAATGACAGTCAGTCCATCAGAACAACAGTCAGTCCATCAGAACAACAGTCAGTCCATCAGAACAGTCAGTCAGTCCATCAGAACACACAGTCAGAATCAGAACAACAGTCAGTCCATCAGAACAACAGTCAGTCCATCAGAACAACAGTCAGAATGACAGTCAGTCCATCAGAACAACAGTCAGTCCATCAGAACAGTCAGTCCATCAGAACAACAGTCAGTCCATCAGAACAACAGTCAGTCCATCAGAACAACAGTCAGAATGACAGTCAGTCCATCAGAACAACAGTCAGTCCATCAGAACAACAGTCAGTCCATCAGAACAACAGTCAGTCCATCAGAACAACAGTCAGTCCATCAGAACAACAGTCAGTCCATCAGAACAACAGTCAGTCCAGTCAGAACAACAGTCAGAATGACAGTCAGTCCATCAGAACAACAGTCAGTCCATCAGAACAACAGTCAGTCCATCAGAACAACAGTCAGTCCATCAGAACAACAGTCAGTCCATCAGAACAACAGTCAGTCCATCAGAACAACAGTCAGAACAACAGTCTATCAGAACAACAGTCAGTCCATCAGAACAACAGTCAGAATGACAGTCAGTCCATCAGAACAACAGTCAGTCCATCAGTCCAGAACAACAGTCAGTCCATCAGAACAACAGTCAGAATGACAGTCAGTCCATCAGAACAACAGTCAGTCCATCAGAACATCAGTCCAGAATGACAGTCAGTCCATCAGAACAACAGTCAGTCCATCAGAACAACAGTCAGTCCATCAGAACAACAGTCAGAATGACAGTCAGTCCCATCAGAACAGAATGAGCAGTCAGTCCAGTCTATCAGAATGACAGTCAGTCCATCAGAACAACAGTCAGTCCATCAGAACAGTCAGTCAGTCCATCAGAACAACAGTCAGAATGACAGTCAGTCCATCAGAACAACAGTCAGTCCATCAGAACAACAGTCAGTCCATCAGAACAACAGTCAGTCCATCAGAACAACAGTCAGTCCATCAGAACAACAGTCAGTCCATCAGAACAGTCAGAACGACAGTCAGAACAAACAGTCAGTCCATCAGAACAACAGTCAGTCCATCAGAACAACAGTCAGTCCATCAGAACAACAGTCAGTCCATCAGAACAACAGTCAGTCCATCAGAACAACAGTCAGTCCATCAGAACAACAGTCAGAATGACAGTCAGTCCATCAGAACAACAGTCAGTCCATCAGAACAACAGTCAGTCCATCAGAACAACAGTCAGTCCATCAGAACAACAGTCAGTCCATCAGAACAACAGTCAGTCTATCAGAACAACAGTCAGTCTATCAGAACAACAGTCAGTCTATCAGAACAACAGTCAGAATGACAGTCAGTCCATCAGAACAACGGTCAGTCTATCAGAACAACAGTCAGAATGACAGTCAGTCCATCAGAACAATGATCAGTCAGTCCATCAGACAGTCAGTCCACAACGGTCAGTCCATCAGAACAGAGTCAGTCCATCAGAACAACAGTCAGTCCATCAGAACAACAGTCAGTCCATCAGAACAACAGTCAGTCCATCAGATCACAACAGTCAGTCCATCAGAACAACAGTCAGTCCATCAGAACAACAGTCAGTCCATCAGAACAACAGTCAGTCGACATCAGAACAACAGTCAGTCCATCAGAACAACAGTCAGTCCATCAGAACA
>NW_025755246.1:0-7995 GCF_021184085.1 Oncorhynchus gorbuscha
GTTAGATATAGAGATGGAAGTTAGATATAGAGATGGAGGTTAGATATAGAGATGGAAGTTAGATATGGAGGTTAGATATAGAGATGGAGGTTAGATATAGAGATGGAAGTTAGATATAGAGATGGAGGTTAGATATAGAGATGGAGGTTAGATATAGAGATGGAGGTTAGATATAGAGATGGAGGTTAGATATAGAGATGGAGGTTAGATATAGAGATGGAGGTTAGATATAGAGATGGAGGTTAGATATAGAGATGGAGGTTAGATATAGAGATGGAGGTTAGATATAGAGATGGAGGTTAGATATAGAGATGGAGGTTAGATATAGAGATGGAGGTTAGATATAGAGATGGAGGTTAGATATAGAGATGGAAGTTAGATATAGAGATGGAGGTTAGATATAGAGATGGAGGTTAGATATAGAGATGGAGGTTAGATATAGAGATGGAGGTTAGATATAGAGATGGAGGTTAGATATAGAGATGGAGGTTAGATATAGAGATGGAGGTTAGATATAGAGATGGAGGTTAGATATAGAGATGGAGGTTAGATATAGAGATGGAGGTTAGATATAGAGATGGAGGTTAGATATAGAGATGGAGGTTAGATATAGAGATGGAGGTTAGATATAGAGATGGAGGTTAGATATAGAGATGGAGGTTAGATATAGATATAGAGATGGAGGTTAGATATGGAGATGGAGGGTTAGATATAGAGATGGAGGTTATGGAAGTTAGATATAGAGATGGAGGTTAGATATGGAGATGGAGGTTAGATAAAGAGATGGAGGTTAGATATAGAGATGGAGGTTAGATATAGAGATGAAGTTAGATATAGAGAGGAGGTTAGATATAGAGATGGAGGTTAGATATGGAGGTTAGATGGAGGTTAGATATAGAGGTGGAGGTTATATAGAGATGGAGGTTAGATGGTAGATATGGAGGAGATATAGAGAGGAGGGAGATATGGAGGTTAATATAGAGATGGAGGTTAGATATGGAGGTTAGATATGGAGGTTAGATATAGAGATGGAGGTTGGATATAGAGATGGAGGTTAGATATAGAGATGGAGGTTAGATATAGAGATGGAGGTTAGATATAGAGATGGAGGTTAGATATAGAGATGGAGGTTAGATATAGAGATGGAGGTTAGATATGGAGGTTAGATATGGAGGTTAGATATGGAGGTTAGATATAGAGATGGGGTTAGATATAGAGATGGAGGTTAGATATAGAGATGGAGGTTAGATATGGAGGTTAGATATGGAGGTTAGATATGGAGGTTAGATATGGAGGTTAGATATAGAGATGGAGGTTAGATAGAGATGGAGGTTAGATATGGAGGTTAGATATGGAGGTTAGATATGGAGGTTAGATATGGAGGTTAGATATGGAGGTTAGATATGGAGGTTAGATATGGAGGTTAGATATGGAGGTTAGATAGAGATGGAGGTTGGATATAGAGATGGGAGGTTAGATATAGAGAGGGAGGTTAGATATAGAGATGGAGGTTGGATATAGAGATGGAGGGGAGATGAAGATATGGAGGTTGGATATAGAGATGGGAGGTTAGATATAGAGATGGGAGGTTAGATATAGAGATGGAGGTTAGATATAGAGATGGAGGCTAGATTACAGACGTTAGATATAGAGATGGAGGTTAGATATAGAGATGGAGGTTAGATATATAGATGGAGGCCAGATATAGAGATTATGAAGCTAGAGATCAGAGATGGAGGTTAGATATAGAGATTTTATTAGATATGGAGGTTAGATATGGAGGACAGACGATGGAGGTTAGATATAGAGATGGAAGTTAGATATAGAGATGGAGGTTAGATATAGAGATGGAGGTTAGATATGGAGGTTAGATATAGAGATGGAAGTCAGATATAGAGATGCCAGATACATGTCAGATGGAGGTTAGATATAGAGACGGAGGGGAGATACAGAGATGGAGGTTAGATACAGAGATGGAGGTTAGATATAGAGATGGAGGTTAGATTATAGAGATGGAGGGATATAGAGATGGAGGTTAGATATAGAGATGGGAAGTTAGATATAGAGATGGAAGTTAGATATAGAGATGGATGTCAGATATAGAGATGGAAGTCAGATTAGAGATGGAGGTTAGATATAGAGACGGAGGTTAGATATAGAGATGGAGGTTAGATATTAGAGATGGAGGCTAGATATGGAGGGATATAGAGATGGAGGTTAGATATGGGAGATGGAGGTTAGATTATGGAGATGGAGTGTTGATATGGAGATGGAGGTTAGATATAGAGATGGAGGTTAGATATAGAGACGGAGGCTTAGATATAGAGATGGAGGTTAGATATAGAGATGGAGGTTAGATATACGGAGACGGAGGTTAGATATAGAGATGGAGGTTAGATAAAGAGATGGAGGTTAGATAAAGAGATGGAAGTTAGATATAGAGATGGAGGTTAGATATAGAGATGGGAAGTTCGATATAGAGATGGAGGTTAGATATAGAGACGGGGAAGTCAGATTACAGAGATGGAGGTTAGACAGAGACGGAGGCCAGATTACAGAGATGGATGTCAGATACAGAGATGTGAGGTCAGATATAGAGGTGGAGGTTAGATATAGAGATGGAGGTTAGATATAGAGATGGGAGGTTAGATATGGAGATGGAGGTTAGATATAGAGATGGAGGTTAGATATGGAGATGGAGGTTAGATATAGAGATGGAGGTTAGATATAGAGATGGAGGTTAGATATAGAGATGGAGGTTAGATATAGAGATCGAGGTTAGATATGGAGATGGAGGTTAGATATAGAGATGGAGGTTAGATATAGAGATGGAGGTTAGATATGGAGATGGAGGTTAGAGATGGAGGTTAGATATAGAGATGGAGGTTAGATATAGAGATGGAGGTTAGATATAGAGATGGAGGTTAGATATGGAGGTTAGATATAGAGATGGAAGTTAGATATAGAGATGGAGGTTAGATATGGAGGTTAGATATGGAGGTTAGATATGGAGATGGAGGTTAGATATAGAGATGGAGGTTGGATATAGAGATGGAGGTTAGATATAGAGAGGGAGGTTGGATATAGAGATGGAGGGGAGATGAAGATATGGAGGTTGGATATAGAGATGGAGGTTAGATATAGAGATGGAGGTTAGATATAGAGATGGAGGTTAGATATAGAGAGGGAGGGGAGATATAGAGATGGAGGTTAGATATAGAGATGGAGGTTAGATATAGAGATGGAGGTTAGATATAGAGATGGAGGTTAGATATAGAGATGGAGGGTAGATATAGAGAGGGAGGGGAGATGAAGAAATGGAGGTTACATATAGAGAGGGAGGGGAGATGAAGATATGGAGGTTAGATATAGAGATGGAGGTTAGATATAGAGATGGAGGTTAGATATAGAGATGGAGGTTAGATATAGAGATGGAGGTTAGATATAGAGATGGAGGTTAGATATAGAGATGGAGGGTAGATATAGAGATGGAGGGTAGATATAGAGAGGGAGGGAGATGAAGATATGGAGGTTAGATATAGAGAGGAGGAGATGAAGATATGGAGGTTAGATATAGAGAGGGAGGGGAGATGAAGATATGGAGGTTAGATATAGAGATGGAGGTTAGATATAGAGATGGAGGTTAGATATAGAGATGGAGGTTAGATATAGAGATGGAGGTTAGATATAGAGATGGAGGGTAGATATAGAGATGGAGGTTAGATATAGAGATGGAGTTAGATGAAGATATGGAGGTTAGATATAGGGGAGGGAGATGAAGATATGGAGGTTAGATATAGAGGGAGGGGAGATGAAGATATGGAGGTTAGATATAGAGAGGGAGGGGAGATGAAGATATGGAGGTTAGATATAGAGATGGGAGGGTAGATAGAAGGGAGGGAGATGGAGGGTAGATATAGAGAGGGAGGGAGAGATGAAGAGATGGAGGGTAGATATAGAGAGGAGGAGATGAAGATATGGAGGTTAGATATAGAGAGGAGGGGAGATGAAGATATGGAGGTTAGATATAGAGAGGAGGGGAGATGAAGATATGGATGTTAGATATAGAGAGGGAGGGGAGATGAAGATATGGAGGGTAGATATAGAGAGGAGGGAGATGAAGATATGGAGGTTAGATATAGAGAGGGAGGGGAGATGAAGATATGGAGGTTAGATATAGAGAGGGAGGGAGATGAAGATATGGATGTTAGATATAGAGAGGAGGAGATGAAGATATGGAGGTTAGATATATTGATGGAGAGATGGAAGGTAGATGGAGTGATCGAGGGTAAATGGAGAGTTGGAGAGATGATGGATTGATGGAGGGTAGATGAAAAATGGAGGGTAGATGGAGAGGAAGATGGACAGATGAAGAGATTGAGGGTAGATGGAGAGATGATGAGGAGATGGAGAGGAAGATGGACAGATGAAGAGATTGAGGGTAGATGGAGAGATGATGAGGAGATGGACAGATGAAGAGATGGAGGGTAGATGGAAAGATGGAGGGTGGATGAAAAGATGGAGAGGAGATGGACATGAGATGGAGGGGAGATGGATTGATGGAGGGTAGTTGGAGAGATGGTTAGATGGAGGATAGATTAAGAAAATAAGGGTAGATGGAGAGATGGAAGGTAGATGGAGAGAAAGATGGAGAAAAGGGTCTGTGGAAAGGGTTCTACATGGAACCCAAATGGTTTCTACCTGGAACCAAAAAGGGTTCTTCAAATGGTTATCTTATGGGGACAGCTGAAGAACCTTTTCAGATTGATAGCACTTGTTGTTTTCTAAGAGTGTACTCACAACCTCTAGTGTGTTGATACAGCTGGAATTAAATGAGTTGAATCAACATCAGGAGAATATATTTAGGAAGCTGAAAGGACGTTGCTGATAGAAATGTCATGTATAGAGCTGCCGTGAGTCCTTATTCTCCATAAGATGGAATCCTACTGTATCGGCTCTACAGTAATGTATTTCTATGGTTAATGTTGCCCTGACTGAACAAACTCCAGCAACTCCGGCTGGCTAAGCTTTGTAATACATGTATAATAATACATATGCCATTTAGCAGAGGCTTTTATCCAAAGCCACTTACAGTTGGAAGTGCATATACATTTTGGTAAGCTTTGATCCATCTAGTAGAATGAGAGCACTGTGAGTGATTTGTGATGTTTAGTGACTGTATAATGTACCAAGTTAATAACATGCATGGACAAACCTCTGCTTGATGTGAGACCTTCGTATGGTGCCGTCCCATCTCTGGTCGCTGCCATAGTTCATTCACTGCTGCTAGCTTCCTATCCAGATATTGTTTGTGCATTTGAATAACAGTCTTGATACGAGTCAGTAGCCACAGTGCCTATTGATGTTCATGATGACCAATAAATGTCCCTCATATGAATAACTCAAGTCACTGCTGTGTAAAAGGCAGCCTCTCATAGCGCCACCATACTTTACTATTAGGTGAGCTGTCAGTTAATATTGGGGGGGTGGGTGCTCCCCCCCTAACCGCTAAACCCGCCTAAATCCATATCCACTCCTTGAGCCAATCAAGGGAATGTGTGGGGAGCCCAGGCTCCCTCCAGCTAACCCCCAGCCCAGGGTCCCCCAGCCCCAACCCCCAGCCCCAACCCCCAGCCCAGGTTCCCCCAGCCCCAACCCCCCAGCCCAGGCTCCCCAGCCCCAACCCCCCAGCCCAGGCTCCTCCAGCCCCAACCCCCCAGCCCAGGCTCCCTCCAGCCCAAGTTCCCCCAGCCCCAACCCCCAGCCCAGGGTCCCCCAGCCCAACCCCCCAGCCCAGGTTCCCCCCAGCCCCAACCCCCAGCCCAGGGTCCCCAGCCGCAAACCCCCCAGCCCAGGTTCCCCCAGCCCCAACCCCCAGCCCATGTTCCCCAGCCCTAAAGCACCAGCCCAGGTTCCCCCCAGCCCCCCCCCAGCCCAGGGTCCCCAGCAACCCCCCAGGGTCCCCAGGCAACCCCCCAGCCCAGGGTCCCCAGCCGCAACCCCCCAGCCCAGGTTCCCCCCAGCCCCAACCCCCCAGCCCAGGGTCCCAGCCCCAACCCCCAGCCCAGGGTCCCCAGCCGCAACCCCCAGCCCAGGTTCCCCCAGCCCCAACCCCCAGCCCAGGGTCCCCAGCCGCAAACCCCCCAGCCCAGGTTCCCCAGCCGCAACCCCGCCAGCCCATGTTCCCCCAGCCCTAAAGCACCAGCCCAGGTTCCCCTCAGCCCCATCCCCCAGCCCAGGGTCCCCCAGCCGCAACCCCCCAGCCCAGGGTCCCAGCCGCAACCCCCAAGCCCCATCCCCCAGCCCAGGGTCCCCCAGCCGCAACCCCCAGCCCAGGTCCCCCCTACCCCAACCCCTGCAGCCCAGGCCCCCTACTCCAACCCTGTAGCCCAGGCTCCCTACTCCAACCCTGTAGCCCAGGCTCCCCTACTCCAACCCTGTAGCCCAGGCTCCCCTACCCCAACCCTGTAGCCCAGGCTCCCCTACTCCAACCCTGTAGCCCAGGCTCCCCTACTCCAACCCTGTAGCCCAGGCTCCCCTACTCCAACCCTGTAGCCCAGGCTCCCCTACTCCAACCCTGTAGCCCAGGCTCCCCTACTCCAACCCTGTAGCCCAGGCTCCCCCTACTCCAACCCTGTAGCCCAGGCTCCCCTACTCCAACCCTGTAGCCCAGGCTCCCCTACTCCAACCCTGTAGCTCAGGCTCCCCTACTCCAACCCTGTAGCCCAGGCTCCCCTACTCCAACCCTGTAGCCCAGGCTCCCCTACTCCAACCCTGTAGCCCAGGCTCCCCCTACTCCAACCCTGTAGCCCAGGCTCCTCCTACCCTAACCCCCCAGCCCAGGCTCCCCACTACACCAATTCCCCCAATCCTCAGCTCCAGCTCCGACCCCTCACCCCCAGCTCTCATCTACTCCCACCCCCTCCTCCCTCCAGGGTCATAAGGACACCATCTCATTAAAGGCTGCCTGATCCACAACTGCAATGCAGACATTAAATAGCAGTATTTTTCAATTAGGGCTGACAAATTCAATCAAAATTCCATAGATTAGGATGAAATGAGGCATGGGTCATTTACAAGGGAATTTAATTGCACAGCCATTAGACAATAGTACAGCAGTCACTGTCTCATTATCAATCATGTGGGGACATCAATAGTAAAGGGTTGTAAAGGGGGGAGACGGGGGGAGGGAAGGAGAGGGAGATGTGTGTGTGTCACTGTGTTTGTGTGTGTGTGGACCGTGTGTGTGACCGTGTGTGTGTGTACACCGTGTTTGTGTGTGTGTGTGCTCTCACTAATACACTGCAGTGCCACCGCTGCAGAACAGCTACTAAATATCCCTCTTTTATACTTATAAATTATCCAGTTTAATTAACAACATGGATTATGATTGGAATATGATTTAATTAAACCTTTCCTGCATGCTAGTGATCACCATCATCCATTATACTGGGGACAGGGGAGTATAACTGCAGACTAAATGAAGCTGAGGCTTGTTAAGGAGCTGCTTACTGCTAGGACTTAGAACAATAACATCAGACTACTACCACTTCCACAACGAATAGAATGAAATAATACTTCTGCACTGAACTGGGATACAATCAAACAGTGTATTAATGACAACGATGCCAAGAATGGCCCCTGCCCTAGCATTTATCTGTTATCAAACGGAGCATTCGCCGTGAGCCTATACTGATATGTGGATTTAAGTGGAGGGGGTGTGGTGGGTGAAGCAATTACAAAGATGTTTTGACTGAAGGCTGCAGTTGGAGGGAGGTAGAAGGAGAAAAATTGGATTTGAAAATGTTGCCTCCAGCGTTCGACCATTCAACATTATTTAGTTGGAGTGTCTCGGTCGGGCTCAACCTTTTCAGAAAGATCTAAATGTCAGCTATAATTTATTCTGCTCAGTTCAGATTTCTTTGTGAAAACACATATCTCGTTGTTTGCCTTACTTTTCGATTAGACTCCATTACTAGGACTGAGAAAAAAGTA
>NW_025755247.1:0-7993 GCF_021184085.1 Oncorhynchus gorbuscha
GTGTGTGTGTGTGTGTGTCTTACCACACTGTGTGTGTGTGTGTGTGTGTGTGTGTGTGTGTGTGTGTGTGTGTGTGTGTGTGTGTGTGTGTGTGTGTGTGTGTGTGTGTGTGTGTGTGTGTGTGTGTGTGTCTTACCACACTGTGTGTGTGTGTGTGTGTGTCTTACCACACTGTGTCTTACCACACTGTGTGTGTGTGTGTGTCTTACCACACTGTGTGTGTGTGTGTGTCTTACCACTGTGTGTGTGTGTGTGTGTCTTACCACTGTGTGTGTGTGTGTGTGTCTTACCACACTGTGTGTGTGTGTGTGTCTTGTCTTACCACACTGTGTGTGTGTGTGTGTGTGTGTGTGTGTGTTGTGTGTGTGTGTGTGTGTGTGTGTGTGTCTTACCACACTGTGTGTGTGTGTGTGTGTGTGTGTGTGTGTGTGTGTGTGTGTGTGTGTGTGTTACCACACTGTGTGTGTGTGTGTCTTACCACACTGTGTGTGTGTGTGTCTTACCACACTGTGTGTGTGTGTGTGTGTGTGTCTTACCACACTGTGTGTGTGTGTGTGTGTCTTACCACACTGTGTGTGTGTGTGTGTCTTACCACACTGTGTGTGTGTGTGTGTGTCTTACCACACTGTGTGTGTGTGTGTGTGTCTTACCACACTGTGTGTGTGTGTGTCTTACCACACTGTGTGTGTGTGTGTGTGTGTGTGTTGTGTGTGTGTGTGTGTGTGTGTGTGTCTTGTGTGTGTGTGTGTGTGTGTGTGTGTGTGTGTGTGTTACCACACTGTGTGTGTGTGTGTGTCTTACCACACGTGTGTGTGTGTGTGTCTTACCACACTGTGTGTGTGTGTCTTACCACACTGTGTGTCTTACCACACTGTGTGTGTGTGTGTGTCTTACCACACTGTGTGTGTGTGTGTGTGTCTTACCACACTGTGTGTGTGTGTGTGTGTGTGTGTGTCTTACCACACTGTGTGTGTGTGTGTGTGTGTGTGTGTGTGTGTGTCTTACCACACTGTGTGTGTGTGTGTGTGTGTCTTACCACACTGTGTGTGTGTGTGTGTCTTACCACACTGTGTGTGTGTGTGTGTGTGTCTTACCACACTGTGTGTGTGTGTGTCTTACCACACTGTGTGTGTGTGTGTGTGTCTTACCACACTGTGTGTGTGTGTGTGTGTCTTACCACACTGTGTGTGTGTGTGTCTTACCACACTGTGTGTGTGTGTGTCTTACCACACTGTGTGTGTGTGTGTGTGTCTTACCACACTGTGTGTGTGTGTGTGTGTCTTACCACACTGTGTGTGTGTGTGTCTTACCACACTGTGTGTGTGTGTGTGTGTGTGTGTGTGTCTTACCACACTGTGTGTGTGTGTGTGTGTCTTACCACACTGTGTGTGTGTGTGTGTGTGTGTGTGTGTGTGTGTGTGTGTGTGTGTGTGTGTGTGTGTGTGTGTGTGTGTGTGTGTGTGTGTGTGTGTGTGTGTTACCACACTGTGTGTGTGTGTGTCTTACCACACTGTGTGTGTGTGTGTCTTACCACACTGTGTGTGTGTGTGTGTGTGTGTCTTACCACACTGTGTGTGTGTGTGTGTGTGTCTTACCACACTGTGTGTGTGTGTGTGTGTCTTACCACACTGTGTGTGTGTGTGTGTGTCTTACCACACTGTGTGTGTGTGTGTCTTACCACACTGTGTGTGTGTGTGTGTGTCTTACCACACTGTGTGTGTGTGTGTGTGTGTGTGTGTGTGTGTGTGTGTGTGTGTGTGTGTGTGTGTGTGTGTGTGTGTGTTACCACACTGTGTGTGTGTGTGTGTGTGTCTTACCACACTGTGTGTGTGTGTGTGTCTTACCACACTGTGTGTGTGTGTGTGTCTTACCACACTGTGTGTGTGTGTGTGTCTTACCACACTGTGTGTGTGTGTGTGTGTGTGTGTGTGTGTGTGTGTGTGTGTGTGTGTGTGTGTGTGTGTGTGTGTGTGTGTGTGTGTGTGTGTGTGTGTGTCTTACCACACTGTGTGTGTGTGTGTGTGTGTGTGTGTGTGTGTGTGTGTCTTACCACACTGTGTGTGTGTGTGTGTGTCTTACCACACTGTGTGTGTGTGTGTGTGTCTTACCACACTGTGTGTGTGTGTGTGTGTCTTACCACACTGTGTGTGTGTGTGTGTGTGTGTGTGTGTGTGTGTGTCTTACCACACTGTGTGTGTGTGTGTCTTACCACACTGTGTGTGTGTGTGTGTGTGTGTGTGTCTTACCACACTGTGTGTGTCTTACCACACTGTGTGTGTGTGTGTGTGTGTGTGTGTGTCTTACCACACTGTGTGTGTGTGTGTGTGTGTGTGTGTGTCTTACCACACTGTGTGTGTGTGTGTGTGTGTCTTACCACACTGTGTGTGTGTGTGTGTGTCTTACCACACTGTGTGTGTGTGTGTGTGTGTGTGTCTTACCACACTGTGTGTGTGTGTGTGTGTGTGTGTGTCTTACCACACTGTGTGTGTGTGTGTGTGTGTGTGTGTCTTACCACACTGTGTGTGTGTGTGTGTGTGTGTCTTACCACACTGTGTGTGTGTGTGTGTGTGTGTCTTACCACACTGTGTGTGTGTGTGTGTGTGTGTGTCTTACCACACTGTGTGTGTGTGTGTGTGTGTGTGTCTTACCACACTGTGTGTGTGTGTGTGTGTCTTACCACACTGTGTGTGTGTGTGTGTGTCTTACCACACTGTGTGTGTGTGTGTGTGTGTGTCTTACCACACTGTGTGTGTGTGTGTTGTGTGTGTGTGTGTGTGTGTGTGTGTGTGTGTGTGTGTGTGTGTGTGTGTGTGTGTGTGTGTGTGTGTGTGTGTGTGTGTGTGTGTGTGTGTGTGTGTGTGTGTGTGTGTCTTACCACGTGATGACAGTTGAACTCCTTCATAACAGAAGCTTCATTGAGGAACTCTATTCTCTCTCTCATGCTGGCAGACTCGTTCACCGTCTTAATGGCCACACACGTCTCTGGCTCGTCCTTGACTACTCCCCTTAGCAACGCCCTCGTACACCATGCCAAACGACCCTGACCCAGCTCTCTGTTCATCGTGATCTTCTCCTCAACACCTCCCATTCATCTGGTATATACACTGGAGGAGAGGAGAGGGTTAACAGACAACTATATCACAGTACCACACAGCCTGACCCTGACGACCTATCAGGTGATATGGTCACTACAGGTACTTCCTGTCTGTCTCTATCAGGTGATATGGTCACTACAGGTACTTCCTGTCTGTCTCTATCAGGTGATATGGTCACTACAGGTACTTCCTCTCTGTCTCTATCAGGTGATATGGTCACTACAGGTACTTCCTCTCTGTCTCTATCAGGTGATATGGTCACTACAGGTACTTCCTCTCTGTCTCTATCAGGTGATATGGTCACTACAGGTACTGTCTCTATCAGGTGATATGGTCACTACAGGTACTTCCTGTCTGTCTCTATCAGGTGATATGGTCACTACAGGTACTATCCTGTCTGTCTCTATCAGGTGATATGGTCACTACAGGTACTTCCTCTCTATCAGGTGATATGGTCACTACAGGTACTTCCCTCTGTCTCTATCAGGTGATATGGTCACTACAGGTACTGTCTCTATCAGGTGATATGGTCACTACAGGTACTTCCTCTCTGTCTCTATCAGGTGATACTACAGGTACTTCCTCTCTGTCTCTATCAGGTGATATGGTCACCTACTCTGTCTCTATCAGGTGATATGGTCACTACAGGTACTTCCTCTCTGTCTCTATCAGGTGATATGGTCATCAGGTGATATGGTCACTACAGGTACTTCTGTCTCTATCAGGTGATCTGTCTCTATCAGGTGATATGGTCACTACAGGTACTTCCTCTCTGTCAGGTGATCTGGTCACTACAGGTACTTCCTCTCTGTCAGGTGATATGGTCACTACAGGTACTTCCTCTCTATCAGGTGATGTGGTCACTACAGGTACTTCCTGTCTGTCTCTATCAGCTGATATGGTCACTACAGGTACTTCCTGTCTGTCTCTATCAGGTGATATGGTCACTAAAGGTACTTCCTGTCTGTCTCTATCAGGTGATATGGTCATCACAGGTATTTCCTGTCTGTCTCTATCAGGTGATATGGTCACTACAGGTACTTCCTGTCTGTCTCTATCAGGTGATGTGGTCACTACAGGTACTTCCTGTCTGTCTCTATCAGGTGATATGGTCACTACAGGTACTTCCTGTCTGTCTCTATCAGGTGATATGGTCACTACAGGTACTTCCTCTCTATCAGGTGATATGGTCACTACAGGTACTTCCTCTCTGTCTCTATCAGGTGATATGGTCACTACAGGTACTTCCTGTCTGTCTCTATCAGGTGATATGGTCACTACAGGTACTTCCTCTCTGTCTCTATCAGGTGATATGGTCACTACAGGTACTTCCTGTCTATCAGGTGATATGGTCACTACAGGTACTTCCTCTATCAGGTGATATGGTCACTACAGGTACTTCCTTCTCTGTCTCTATCAGGTGATATGGTCACTACAGGTACTTCCTCTCTGTCTCTATCAGGTGATATGGTCACTACAGGTACTTCCTCTCTATCAGGTGATATGGTCACTACAGGTACTTCCTCTGTCTCTATCAGGTGATATGGTCACTACAGGTACTTCCTGTCTGTCTCTATCAGGTGATATGGTCACTACAGGTACTTCCTCTCTGTCTCTATCAGGTGATATGGTCACTACAGGTACTTCCTGTCTGTCTCTATCAGGTGATAGTGGTCACTACAGGTACTTCCTCTCTGTCTCTATCAGGTGATATGGTCACTACAGGCTTCCTCTCTGTCTCTATCAGGTGATATGGTCACTACAGGTACTTCCTCTCTATCAGGTGATATGGTCACTACAGGTACTTCTGTCTGTCTCTATCAGGTGATGGTCACCACAGGTACTTCCTGTCTGTCTCTATCAGGTGATATGGTCACTACAGGTACTTCCTCTCTATCAGGTGATATGGTCACTACAGGTACTTCCTGTCTGTCTCTATCAGGTGATATGGTCACTACAGGTACTTCCTGTCTCTATCAGGTGATGTGGTCATCTACACTACAGGTATCAGGTGATATGGTTCCTCTCTATCAGGTGATATGGTCACTACAGGTACTTCCTCTCTATCAGGTGATATGGTCACTACAGGTACTTCCTCTGTCTCTATCAGGTGATATGGTCACTACAGGTACTTCTCTATTAGGTGATATGGTCACTGTACTTCCTCTATCAGGTGATATGGTCACTACAGGTACTTTCTATCCTACAGGTACTTCCTCTCTATCAGGTGATATGGTCACTACAGGTACTTCCTGTCTGTCTCTATCAGGTGATATGGTCACTACAGGTACTGTTCCTGGTCTGTCTCTATCAGGTGATATGGTCACTACAGGTACTTCCTGTCTGTCTCATCAGGTGATATGGTCACTACAGGTACTTCCTCTCTATCAGGTGATATGGTCACTACAGGTACTTCCTTCCTGTCTGTCTCTATCAGGTGATATGGTCACTACAGGTACTTCCTCTGTCTCTATCAGGTGATATGGTCACTACAGGTACTTCCTCTCTGTCTCTATCAGGTGATATGGTCACTACAGGTACTTCCTGTCTGTCTCTATCAGGTGATATGGTCACTACAGGTACTTCCTCTGTCTCTATCAGGTGATATGGTCACTACAGGTACTTCCTCTCTGTCTCTATCAGGTGATATGGTCACTACAGGTACTTCCTCTCTATCAGGTGATATGGTCACTACAGGTACTTCCTCTCTGTCTCTATCAGGTGATATGGTCACTACAGTGTCTCCTCTCTCTGTCTCTACTATCAGGTGATATGTAGTCACTACAGGTACTTCCTCTCTGTCTCTATCAGGTGATATGGTCACTACAGGTACTGTCTGTCTTTATCAGGTGATATGGTCACTACAGGTACTTCCTCTCTGTCTCTATCAGGTGATATGGTCACTACAGGTACTTCCTCTCTGTCTCTATCAGGTGATATGGTCACTACAGGTACTTCCTCTCTATCAGGTGATATGGTCACTACAGGTACTTCCTCTCTGTCTTCATCAGGTGATATGGTCACTACAGGTACTTCCTCTGTCTCTATCAGGTGATATGGTCACTACAGGTACTTCCTCTGTCTCTATCAGGTGATATGGTCACTACAGGTACTTCCTGTCTGTCTCTATCAGGTGATATGGTCACTACAGGTACTTCCTCTCTGTCTCTATCAGGTGATATGGTCATCACAGGTACTTCCTTCTGTCTCTATCAGGTGATATGGTCACTACAGGTACTTCCTGTCTGTCTCTATCAGGTGATATGGTCACTACAGGTACTTCCTGTCTGTCTCTATCAGGTGATATGGTCACTACAGGTACTTCCTGTCTGTCTCTATCAGGTGATATGGTCAATACAGGTACTTCCTGTCTGTCTCTATCAGGTGATATGGTCACTACAGGTACTACTCTATCAGGTGATATGGTCACTACAGGTATCCTCTCTATCAGGTGATATGGTCACTACAGGTACTTCCCCTGTCTATCAGGTGATATGGTCACTACAGGTACTTCCTGTCTCTATCAGGTGATATGGTCACTACAGGTACTTCACTCTGTCTATCAGGTGATATGGTCACTACAGGTACTTCCTCTGTCTCTATCAGGTCTGGTCACTACAGGTACTTCCTCCATCAGGTGATATGGTCACTACAGGTACTTCCTGTCTATCAGGTGATATGGTCACTACAGGTACTTCCTCTCTGTCAGGTGATCTGGTCACTACAGGTACTTCCTCTCATCAGGTGATCATGGTCGCCACAGGTACTGTCTCTCTATCAGGTGATGTGGTCACTACAGGTACTTCCTGTCTGTCTCTATCAGGTGATATGGTCACTACAGGTACTTCCTGTCTGTCTCTATCAGGTGATATGGTCACTAAAGGTACTTCCTGTCTGTCTCTATCAGGTGATATGGTCACTACAGGTACTTCCTCTCTGTCTCTATCAGGTGATATGGTCACTACAGGTACTTCCTGTCTGTCTCTATCAGGTGATATGGTCACTACAGGTACTTCCTCTCTGTCTCTATCAGGTGATATGGTCACTACAGGTACTTCCTGTCTGTCTCTATCAGGTGATATGGTCACTACAGGTACTTTAACTATCAGGTGATCTGGTCACTACAGGTACTTCCTTCTATCAGGTGATATGGTCACTACAGGTACTTCCTGTCTATCAGGTGATATGGTCACTACAGGTACCATCATCAGGTGATATGGTCACTCACTTAAGCATCAGGTGATATGGTCACTACAGGTACTTCCTGTCTGTCTCTATCAGGTGATATGGTCACACAGGTACTTCACCTCTCTATCAGGTGATGTGGTCACTACAGGTACTTCCTCTCTATTAGGTGATGTGGTCACTACAGGTACTTCCTCTCTATCAGGTGATATGGTCACTACAGGTACTTCCTGTCTGTCTCTACCTATCATATGGTCACTACAGGTACTGATACCTTCTGTCTCTATCAGTGGATATGGTCACTACAGGTACTTCCTCTCTATCAGGTGATATGGTCACTACAGGTACTTCCTGTCTGTCTCTATCAGGTGATATGGTCACTACAGGTACTGACTCTCTGTCAGGTGATATGGTCACTACAGGTACTTAACTCTCTATCTGATATGGTCACTACAGGTACTTCCTGTCTGTCACTATCAGGTGATATGGTCACTACAGGTAATTCCCTCTCTGTCTCTATCAGGTGATATGGTCACTACAGGTACTTCCACTTTCAGGTGATATGGTCACTACAGGTACTTCCTGTCTGTCTCTATCAGGTGATATGGTCACTACAGGTACTTCCTGTCTGTCTCCATCAGGTGATATGGTCACTACAGGTATTTACTCTGTCTCTATCAGGTGATATGGTCACTACAGGTACTTCCTGTCTG
>NW_025755248.1:0-7993 GCF_021184085.1 Oncorhynchus gorbuscha
TTTAACCTCCTCAGGAGATAGAGCTGTTCTAGGGGGGGGTTGTCACTGTTTATCTCCTCAGGAGATAGAGCTGTTCTGGGGGGTTGTCACTGTTTAACCTCCCTCAGGAGATAGAGCTGTTCTAGGGGGGTTGTCACTGTTTAATCTCCCTCAGGAGATAGAGCTGTTCTAGGGGGGTTGTCACTGTTTAATCTCCCTCAGGAGATAGAGCTGTTCTGGGGGGTTGTCACTGTTTAACCTCCCTCAGGAGATAGAGCTGTTCTGGGGGGGGGGTTGTCACTGTTTAACCTCTCTCAGGAGATAGAGATGTTCTGGGGGGGGTTGTCACTGTTTAACCTCTCTCAGGAGATAGAGATGTTCTGGGGGGGGTTGTCACTGTTTAACCTCTCTCAGGAGATAGAGCTGTTCTAGGGGGGGGTTGTCACTGTTTAATCTCCCTCAGGAGATAGAGCTGTTCTGGGGGGTTGTCACTGTTTAACCTCCCTCAGGAGATAGAGCTGTTCTGGGGGGTTGTCACTGTTTAACCTCTCAGAGATAGAGATGTTCTGGGGGTTGTCACTGTTTAACCTCTCTTAGGAGATAGAGCTGTTCTGGGGGGTTGTTCTGGGGGTTGTTTACTGTTTAACCTCTCAGGAGATAAAGTTGTTCTGGGGGGTTGTCACTGCTTAACCTCCCTCAGGAGATAGAGCTGTTCTGGGGGTTGTCACTGTTTAACCTCCTCAGGAGATAGAGCTGTTCTGGGGGTTGTCACTGTTTAACCTCCCTCAGGAGATAAAGCTGTTCTTGGGGGCTATCACTGTTTAACCTCCTCAGGAGATAAAGCTGTTCTGGGGGGTTGTCACTGTTTAAACTCCTCAGGAGATAGAGCTGTTCTGGGGGGTTGTCACTGTTTAACCTCCCCAGGAGATAGAGCTGTTCTGGGGGATGTCACTGTTTAACCTCCCTCAGGAGATAGAGCTGTTCTGTGGGGGCATCACTGTTTAACCTCCCTGGGCTGTGGGGTTGTCACTGTTTATTCTCCCTCAGGAGATAGAGCTGTTCTGGGGGGTTGTCACTGTTTAACCTCCCTCAGGGTTGTCTGGGGGGTTGTCACTGCTTAACCTCCCTCAGGAGATAGAGCTGTTCTGGGGGGGTCACTGTTTAACCTCCCTCAGGAGATAGAGCAGTTCTGGGGGTTGTCACTGTTTAACCTCCCTCAGGTCACTGTTTAACCTCCTAGAGCTGTTCTGGGGTGGGGGGTGGGGGGTGGGGGGTGATGGGGATGAACCTGGAGAAGAGTCCCCTAGCCAAAGCTGGTCCTGCTCTCTTCACAAACATACCCTACAGAGCCCCAGGACAGCAGCACAATTAGACCCAACCAAATCATGAGAAAACAAAAGATAATTACTTGACACATTGGAAAAAATTAACAAAAAAACAGAGCAATGCTATTTGGCCCTAAACAGAGAGTACAGCAGCAGAATACCTGACCACTGTGACTGGCCAAACTTAAGGAAAGCTTTGACTATGTAAAGACTCAGTGAGCATAGCCTTGCTATTGAGAAAGGCCGCCGTAGGCAGACATAGCTCTCAAGAGAAGACAGGCTATGTGCTCACCAACAAAATGAGGTGGAAACTGAGCTGCACTTCCTAACCTCCTGCCAAATGTATGACCATATTAGAGACACAGGAGATGAGAGAGAGAGACGAGAGAGAGAGACGAGAGTGAGAGACTAGAGAGTGAGAGACTAGAGAGTGAGAGACTAGAGAGTGAGAGACTAGAGAGAGAGAGACACTAGAGAGAGAGAGAGACACTGAGAGGAGAGAGGAGAGAGAGGGAGAGAGAGGAGAGGAGAGGAGAGAGAGAGACTAGAGAGAGTGGTGAGACAGTGAGAGACTAGAGAGAGAGAGAGAGACACTGAAGGGGAGAGAGGAGAGGAGAGAGAGAGAGAGACTAGAGAGAGAGTGTGAGACAGTGAGAGACGAGAGAGAGAGATGAAGGGAGAGAGGAGAGGAGAGGAGAGGAGAAGAGATCAGGAGAGAGAGTGGAGACAGTGAGAGACGAGAGAGAGAGATAGAGAAAGATTAGAGGGAGAAATTAGACTGCAGCTGCAGTCCTGGTTGTGCTTTGACTCTGAGGTTGTAACTCAACAGGATCCTCTTATGTCATCAGACTGAGCCAAGCCTGTCAGACTCCCTGCTGCCAGTTAGCATGTCATCAATCAGACAATTTATTACCAACTCCGGCCCACCTCACCTTTAACCCTGGGGCTATTACCTCAACCCCTAACCCTCAGTCCACCTCACCTTAACCCCTGGGGCTATTACCTCAACCCCAGTCCTAACCCTCGGTCCACCTCACCTTTAACCCTGGGGCTACACTCAACCCCAGTCCTAACCCTCGGTCCACCTCACCTTAACCTAAGGGCTATTACCTCAACCCCAGTCCTAACCCTCGGTCCACCTCACCTTTAACCCTGGGGCTATTACACTCAACCCCAGTCCTAACCCTCAGCCCACCTCACCTTTAACCCTGGGGCTATTACCTCAACCCTAACCCTCAGTCCACCTCACATTTAACCCTGGGGCTATTACCTCCCAACCCCAGTCCACCTCACCTTAACCCTGGGGCTATTACCTCAACCCCAGTCCACCTCACCTTTAACCCTGGGGCTATTACCTCAACCCCAGCCCTAACCACGGCCCCAGCCCTAACCACGGCCCTAGCCCTAACCACAGCCTAACCACGGCCCCAGCCCTAACCACGGCCCCTAGCCCTAACCACAGCCCTAGCCCTAACCACGGCCCTAGCCTAACCACAGCCCTAACCCTAACCACGGCCCTGGCCCTGACCACAGCCTAACCACTGCCTAGCCCTAACCACAGCCCTAGCCCTAACCACGGCCCTAACCATGGCCCTAGCCCTAACCACGGCCCTAACCATGGCCCTAGCCCCAACCACGGCCCTAACCATGGCCCTAGCCCTAACCACGGCCTAACCACAGCCCTAGCCCTAACCACGGCCCTAACCACAGCCCTAGCCCTAACCACAGCCTAATCACGGCCCTAGCCCTAACCCAGCGTGCCCTAACCACAGCCCTAGCCCTAACCAGGGCCCTAACCACAGCCCTAGCCTTAACCACAGCCCTAACCACGGCCCTAACCACAGCCTAGCCCTAACCAGGGCCCTAACCACTGCCCTAGCCCTAACCACAGCCTAACCACGGCCCTAGCCCTAACCACAGCTAACCATGGCCCTAGCCCTAACCACAGCCCTAACCACGGCCTAGCCCTAACCACAGCCCTAACCATGGCCTAGCCCTAACCACAGCCCTAACCATGGCCCCTAAGCCTAACCACAGCCCTAACCTTGGCCTAGCCCTAACCACAGCCTAACCATGGCCCTAGCCCTAACCACAGCCCTAACCATGGCCCTAGCCCTAACCACAGCCCTAACCATGGCCCTAGCCTAACCACAGCCCTAACCACAGCCTAACCATGGCCCTAGCCCTAACCACAGCCTAACCATGGCCCTAGCCCTAACCACAGCCCTAACCATGGCCCTAGCCCTAACCACAGCCCTAACCACAGCCCTAACCATGGCCCTAGCCCTAACCATGGCCTCAGCCCTAACCATGGCCTCCAGCCCTAACCACGGCCCTAGCCCCTAACCACGGCCTAGCCCTAACCACGGCCCTAGCCCGAACCACGGCCCTAACCACAGCCCTAGCCCTAAACACGGCCCTAACCACAGCCCTAACCATGTCCTCAGCCCTAACCACAGCCCTAGCCCTAAACACGGCCCTAACCACAGCCCTAACCACAGCCCTAACCATGTCCTCAGCCCTAACCACAGCCCTAACCACGGCCCTAACCACGGCCCTAACCATGTCCACAGCCCTAACCACAGCCCTAACCATGTCCTCAGCCCTAACCACAGCCCTAGCCCTAACCACAGCCCTAACCACGGCCCTAACCATGTCCTCAGCCCTAACCACAGCCCTAGCTCTAACCACGGCCCCCTAACCACGGCCCTAACCCACGGCCCTAACCACAGCCCTAACCATGTCCTCAGCCCTAACCACATCCCTAACCTAACCACAGCCCTAACCTCAGCCCTAACCATGGCCTCAGCCATAACCACGCCCTAGCCCTAACCACGGCCCTAGCCCTAACCACAGCCCTAACCATGGCCCTAGCCCTAACCACGGCCCTAGCCTAACCATGGCCTAGCCCTAACCACAGCCTAACCACAGCCCTAACCTCAGCCCTAACCATGGCCTCAGCCATAACCACGGCCCTAGCCCTAACCACGACCCTAGCCTAACCACAGCCCTAACCATGGCCCTAGCCTAACCACGGCCCTAGCCCTAACCATGGCCCTAGCCCTAACCACAGCCCTAACCACAGCCCTAACCACAGCCCTAACCATGGCCTCAGCCATAACCACAGCCCTAGCCTAACCACAGCCCTAACCATGGCCTCAGCCTAACCATGGCCACAGCCCTAACCACGGCCCCAGCCTAACCACGGCCCCAGCCCTAACCACGGCCTAACCACGGCCCCAGCCCTAACCACGGCCCTAACCACGGCCCTAGCCCTAACCATGGCCCTAACCACGGCCTAGCCCTAACCCACGGCCTAGCCCTAACCACGGCCCCAGCCCTAACCATGGCCCTAGCCCTAACCACGGCCCCAGCCCTAACCATGGCCCCAACCACGGCCCTAGCCCTAACCATGGCCCTAGCCCTAACCACGGCCCCAGCCCTAACCACGGCCCTAGCCCTAACCACGGCCCTAGCCCTAACCACTTAGCTGCAGTCCTAACCACGGCCCCAGCCCTAACCACGGCCCCAGCCCTAACCACGGCCCCAGCCCTAACCACGGCCCCAGCCCTAACCACGGCCCCGCCCTAACCACGGCCCTAGCCCTAACCACGGCCCCAGCCCTAACCACGGCCCCGCCCTAACCACGGCCCTAGCCCTAACCACGGCCCCAGCCCTAACCACGGCCCCAGCCCTAACCACGGCCCCGCCCTAACCACGGCCCTAGCCCTAACCACGGCCCTAGCCCTAACCACGGCCCCAGCCCTAACCACGGTCCCAGCCCTAACCACGGCCCTAGCCCTAACCACGGTCCCAGCCCTAACCACGGCCCTAGCCCTAACCACGGCCCCAGCCCTAACCACGGCCCTAGCCCTAACCACGGCCCCAGTCCTAACCACTTAGCTGCAGTCCTAACCACGGCCCCAGCCCTAACCACGGCCCCAGCCCTAACCACGGCCCCAGCCCTAACCACGGCCCCAGCCCTAACCACGGCCCCAGCCCTAACCACGGCCCCAGCCCTAACCACGGCCCCCGCCCTAACCCACGGCCCCAGCCCTAACCACGGCCCCAGCCCCTAACCACGGCCCCAGCTCCTAACCACGGCCCCAGCCCTAACCACGGCCCCAGCCTAACCACGGCCCCAGCCCTAACCACGGCCCCAGCCCTAACCACGGCCCCAGCCCTAACCACGGCCCCAGCCCTAACCACGGCCCCAGCCCTAACCACGGCCCCAGCCCTAACCACGGCCCCAGCCCTAACCACGGCCCTAGCCCTAACCACTTAGCTGCAGTCCTAACCACGGCCCCGCCCTAACCACGGCCCCAGCCCTAACCACGGCCCCAGCCCTAACCACGGCCCCAGTCCTAACCACGGCCCTAACCATGGCCCTAGCCCTAACCACGGCCCTAACCACAGCCCTAGCCCTAACCACGGCCCCAGCCCTAACCATGGCCCTAGCCCTAACCACGGCCCTAGCCCTAACCACGGCCCTAGCCCTAACCACGGCCCCAGCCCTAACCACGGCCCCAGCCCTAACCACGGCCCCAGCCCTAACCATGGCCCTAGCCCTAACCATGGCCCTAGCCCTAACCACGGCCCCAGCCCTAACCACTTAGCTGCAGTCCTAACCACGGCCCTAGCCCTAACCACGGCCCTAGCCCTAACCACGGCCCTAGCCCTAACCATGGCCCTAGCCCTAACCATGGCCCCAGCCCTAACCACTTAGCTGCAGTCCTAACCACAGCCCTAGCCCTAACCACGGCCCTAGCCCTAACCACGGCCCTAGCCCTAACCATGGCCCTAGCCCTAACCACGGCCCTAGCCCTAACCACGGCCCTAGCCCTAACCACGGCCCTAGCCCTAACCACGGCCCTAGCCCTAACCACGGCCCTAGCCCTAACCACGGCCCCAGCCCTAACCACTTAGCTGCAGTCCTAACCACGGCCCTAGCCCTAACCACGGCCCTAGCCCTAACCACGGCCCTAGCCCTAACCATGGCCCTAGCCCTAACCACGGCCCCAGCCCTAACCACTTAGCTGCAGTCCTAACCACGGCCCTAGCCCTAACCACGGCCCTAGCCCTAACCACGGCCCTAGCCCTAACCACGGCCCCAGTCCTAACCACGGCCCCAGTCCTAACCACGGCCCCAGTCCTAACCACGGCCCCAGTCCTAACCACGGCCCCAGTCCTAACCACGGCCCCAGTCCTAACCACGGCCCCAGTCCTAACCACGGCCCCAGTCCTAACCACGGCCCCAGCCCTAACCACGGCCCTAGCCCTAACCATGGCCCTAGCCCTAACCACGGCCCTAACCACAGCCCTAGCCCTAACCACGGCCCTAACCACAGCCCTAGCCCTAACCACGGCCCTAACCACGGCCCCAGCCCTAACCACGGCCCTAACCACGGCCCCAGCCCTAACCACGGCCCCAGCCCTAACCACGGCCCTAGCCCTAACCACGGCCCTAGCCCTAACCACGGCCCTAACCACAGCCCTAGCCCTAACCACGGCCCTAGCCCTAACCACGGCCCTAGCCCTAACCATGGCCCTAGCCCTAACCACGGCCCTAACCACAGCCCTAGCCCTAACCACGGCCCTAGCCCTAACCACGGCCCTAGCCCTAACCACAGCCCTAGCCCTAACCACAGCCCCAGCCCTAACCACGGCCCTAGCCCTAACCACGGCCCTAACCATGGCCCTAGCCCTAACCACGGCCCTAACCATGGCCCTAGCCCTAACCATGGCCCTAGCCCTAACCACGGCCCTAGCCCTAACCACTTAGCTGCAGCCCTAACCACGGCCCTAGCCCTAACCACGGCCCTAGCCCTAACCACGGCCCTAGCCCTAACCACGGCCCTAGCCCTAACCATGGCCCTAGCCCTAACCACGGCCCTAGCCCTAACCATGGCCCTAGCCCTAACCACGGCCCTAGCCCTAACCACGGCCCTAGCCCTAACCACGGCCCTAGCCCTAACCACGGCCCCAGCCCTAACCACGGCCCCAGCCCTAACCACTTAGCTGCAGTCCTACTCCCCAGTGCCAGCCACCGCCTGAGAAGGGGTTCTGCAGTCACATGTGACTGCGTTACCTGCCATGCCATTCGTCAACCCATGACAGAGATAGCCACAGCAACAACAGTTGGGCTGGGGTGGACTAGGACCGCCCCCGTCGGGGCAAGATATGTTTTTGATTTGAGCTTCCAAGGAGACGTCCCAAACAACCAGCGTTGCCATGAACTTGTGTGTTTGGAGAGAGAGAGGTGGGGGAGGGGGAGGAGGGGAAGAGAGAGGGGGAAAGAGAGAGAGGTGGGGGGGAGGGGGGGAGGACGAGGAAGAGAGAGGGGAAAGAGAGAGAGAGAGGGGGAGAGAGAGAGAGAGAGAGGGGGAGAGAGAGGGGGAAGAGCAATAGAGAGGGAGGAGAGAGAGAGGGTGAGAGGGTGAGAGAGAGAGGGGGAAAGAGAGAGAGAGGGTGAGAGAGAGGTGGGGGGAGAGGGGGAGGAGGGGGGAAGAGAGAGGGGGAAAGAGAGGCAATAGAGAGGGGGAGAGAGAGGGGGGAAGAGCAATAGAGAGGGGGAGAGAGAGAGAGGGTGAGAGGGTGAGAGAGAGAGGGGAAAGAGAGAGAGAGAGGGTGAGAGAGGTGGGGGGGGAGGGAAGAGAGAGGGGGAAAGAGAGAGAGAGAGGGTGAGAGAG
>NW_025755249.1:0-7992 GCF_021184085.1 Oncorhynchus gorbuscha
CAATCTCTCTCTCTACCTCTCAATCTCTCTCTACCTCTATTTCTCTCTACATCTCTCTCTACCTCTCTATCTCTCTCTCTACCCCTCTATCTCTCTCTCTACATCTCTCTCTACCTCTCTCTCTACCCCTCTATCTCTCTCTCTACCTCTCTTTCTCTCTACATCTCTCTCTACCTCTCTCTCTGTCTCTCTCTCTGTTTCTCTCTCTCTACCTCTCTCTCTGTCTCTCTCTCTGTCTCCCCCTCTAGCACCAGGGTCAGCTGTACCCCCTCTAGCACCAGGGTCAGCTGTACCCCCTCTAGCACCAGGGTCACCTGTACCCCCTCTAGCACCAGGGTCACCTGTACCCCCTCTAGCACCAGGGTCAGCTGTACCCCCTCTAGCACCAGGGTCAGCTGTACCCCCTCTAGCACCAGGGTCAGCTGTACCCCCTCTAGCACCAGGGTCATCTGTACCCCCTCTAGCACCAGGGTCAGCTGTACCCCCTCTAGCACCAGGGTCAGCTGTACCCCCTCTAGCACCAGGGTCATCTGTACCCCTCTAGCACCAGGGTCAGCTGTACCCCCTCTAGCACCAGGGTCAGCTGTACCCCCTCTAGCACCAGGGTCAGCTGTACCCCTCAAACCAGGGTCAGCTGTAGCCCCTCTAGCACCAGGGTCAGCTGTACCCCTCTAGCACCAGGGTCAGCTGTACCCCCTCTAGCACCAGGGTCAGCTGTACCCCCTCTAGCTCCAGGGTCAGCTGTACCCCCTCTAGCACCAACATTCTCAAATATTGTTTTTTGCCATCATTGTAAGCCTGCCACACACACACACACACACACACACACACACACACACACACACAAACAAACACACACACAACACACACATACAAAACACCTGTTCATCAAATGGTGAATAACTCACACACACACACACACAAGGGTGTGAATACACACACAGGTTAACAGATACATTTATTAAACATAAGAATGAGTGTGAGTTTTTGTCTAACCCAGGTTAATGAGGAAGTGATAACTCAGCTCTTATAGGACCAGGGCACAAATAATAATAGAATAATAATCAATATTTTAGCTCTTTATTTAACCATCTTACATATAAAACCTGTGTTCATCAAATGGTGAATAACTCACCACAGGTTAATGAGAAGGGTGTGAATAACTCACCACAGGTTAATGAGAAGGGTGTGAATAACTCACCACAGGTTAATGAGAAGGGTGTGAATAACTCACCACAGGTTAATGAGAAGGGTGTGAATAACTCACCACAGGTTAATGAGAAGGGTGTGAATAACTCACAGGTTAATGAGAAGGGTGTGAATAACTCACCACAGGTTAATGAGAAGGGTGTGAATAACTCACCACAGGTTAATGAGAAGGGGTGTGAATAACTCACCACAGGTTAATGAGAAGGGTGTGAATAACTCACCACAGGTTAAGGGTGTGAATAGAAGGTTAATGTGAAGGTGTGAGGAACTCACCACAGGTTAATGAGAAGGGTGTGAATAACTCACCACAGGTTAATGAGAAGGGTGTGAATAACTCACCACAGGTTAATGAGAAGGGTGTGAATAACTCACCACAGGTTAATGAGAAGGGTGTGAATAACTCACCACAGGTTAATGAGAAGGGTGTGAATAACTCACCACAGGTTAATGAGAAGGGTGTGAATAACTCACCACAGGTTAATGAGAAGGGTTAATGTGAATAACTCACCATAGGTTAATGAGAAGGGTGTGAATAACTCACCAGAGGTTAATGAGAGAGGGTGTGAATAACCCACCATAGGTTAATGAGAAGGGTGTGAATAACTCACCACAGGTTAATGAGAAGGGTGTGAATAACTCACCACAGGTTAATGAGAAGGGTGTGAATAACTCACCACAGGTTAATGAGAAGGGTGTGAATAACTCACCACAGGTTAATGAGAAGGGTGTGAATAACTCACCACAGGTTAATGAGAAGGGTGTGAATAACTCACCACAGGTTAATGAGAAGGGTGAATAACTCACAGGTTAATGAGAACTGAATAACTCACCACAGGTTAATGAGAAGGGTGTGAATAACTCACCACAGGTTAATGAGAAGGGTGTGAATAACTCACCACAGGTTAATGAGAAGGGTGTGAATAACTCACCACAGGTTAATGAGAAGGGTGTGAATAACTCACCACAGGTTAATGAGAAGGGTGTGAATAACTCACCACAGGTTAATGAGAAGGGTGTGAATAACTCACCACAGGTTAATGAGAAGGGTGTGAATAACTCACCACAGGTTAATGAGAAGGGTGTGAATAACTCACCACAGGTTAATGAGAAGGGTGTGAATAACTCACCACAGGTTAATGAGAAGGGTGTGAATAACTCAGAAGGTGTAATGAGAAGGGTGTGAATAACTCACCACAGGTTAATGAGAAGGGTGTGAATAACTCACCACAGGTTAATGAGAAGGGTGTGAATAACTCACCACAGGTTAATGAGAAGGGTGTGAATAACTCACCACAGGTTAATGAGAAGGGTGTGAATAACTCACCACAGGTTAATGAGAAGGGTGTGAATAACTCACCACAGGTTAATGAGAAGGGTGTGAATAACTCACCACAGGTTAATGAGAAGGGTGTGAATAACTCACCACAGGTTAATGAGAAGGGTGTGAATAACTCACCACAGGTTAATGAGAAGGGTGTGAATAACTCACCACAGGTTAATGAGAAGGGTGTGAATAGAAGGTTAATGAGAAGGGTGTGAATAACTCACCACAGGTTAATGAGAAGGGTGTGAATAACTCACCACAGGTTAATGAGAAGGGTGTGAATAACTCACCACAGGTTAATGAGAAGGGTGTGAATAACTCACCACAGGTTAATGAGAAGGGTGTGAATAACTCACCACAGGTTAATGAGAAGGGTGTGAATAACTCACCACAGGTTAATGAGAAGGGTGTGAATAACTCACCACAGGTTAATGAGAAGGGTGTGAATAACTCACCACAGGTTAATGAGAAGGGTGTGAATAACTCACCACAGGTTAATGAGAAGGGTGTGAATAACTCACCACAGGTTAATGAGAAGGGTGTGAATAACTCACCACAGGTTAATGAGAAGGGTGTGAATAACTCACCACAGGTTAATGAGAAGGGTGTGAATAACTCACCACAGGTTAATGAGAAGGGTGTGAATAACTCACCACAGGTTAATGAGAAGGGTGTGAATAACTCACCACACAGGTTAATGAGAAGGGTGTGAATAACTCACCACAGGTTAATGAGAAGGGTGTGAATAACTCACCACAGGTTAATGAGAAGGGTGTGAATAACTCACCACAGGTTAATGAGAAGGGTGTGAATAACTCACCACAGGTTAATGAGAAGGGTGTGAATAACTCACCACAGGTTAATGAGAAGGGTGTGAATAACTCACCACAGGTTAATGAGAAGGGTGTGAATAACTCACCACAGGTTAATGAGAAGTGTGAATAACTCACCACAGGTTAATGAGGGTGTGAATAACTCACCACAGGTTAATGAGAAGGGTGTGAATAACTCACCACAGGTTAATGAGAAGGGTGTGAATAACTCACCACAGGTTAATGAGAAGGGTGTGAATAACTCACCACAGGTTAATGAGAAGGGTGTGAATAACTCACCACAGGTTAATGAGAAGGGTGTGAATAACTCACCACAGGTTAATGAGAAGGGTGTGAATAACTCACCACAGGTTAATGAGAAGGGTGTGAATAACTCACCACAGGTTAATGAGAAGGGTGTGAATAACTCACCACAGGTTAATGAGAAGGGTGTGAATAACTCACCACAGGTTAATGAGAAGGGTGTGAATAACTCACCACAGGTTAATGAGAAGGGTGTGAATAACTCACCACAGGTTAATGAGAAGGGTGTGAATAACTCACCACAGGTTAATGAGAAGGGTGTGAATAACTCACCACAGGTTAATGAGAAGGGTGTGTTTGAAAGGATGCACATAACTCTACAATGTTGGTAAGGCGTCGGTCTCGTAAACCGAAGACCATTGGTTCAAATGCCATCTGTACCATGTTTTCCAATTTGTAAGTCGCTCTGGATAAGAGCGTCTGCTAAATGACTTAAATGTAAATGTGAATGTTGGGTTGTATTGGAGAGAGATCTCAGTCTTAAATCATTTTCCACACACAGTCTGTGCCTGTATTTAGTTTTCATGCTAGTGATGGCCGAGAATCCACTCTCACATAGGTACGTGGTTGCAAAGGGCATCAGTGTCTTAACAGCGCGATTTGCCAAGGCAGGATACTCTGAGCAGCAGCCCTAAACAAACATCTGGCAGCGGCTTCTGATTCAATTTTCCCAGAACCGCTTGTTGCAGTCTCTCTTGTTCAGATATCGGTAAGTGGACTGGAGGCGGGGCATGGAGGAACGAATCCAGTTTTTTGTGTCGTCCGTTTCGGGAAAGTACCTGCGTAATTGTTCACCCAACTCACTCAGGTGCTTCGCTATTTCACATTTGACATTGTCCGTTAAGCTTCAGTTCATTTACACACAAAAAGTCATACAATGATGGAAAGACCTGTGTGTTGTCCTTGTTAACGCAGACAGAGAAGAGCTCCAACTTCTTCATCTTAGCCTCAATTTTGTCCCACACGTTGAGTATAGTCGCAGAGAGTCACTGTAATCCTAGATTCAGATCATTCAGTTGATAAAAAAAACATCACCCAGATGTGGCCAGTCGTGTGAAAAACTCATCATCATCAAGACAAGTGACAATTATGGTCAGTAAAGAAAACTTTGATCTCGTCTCTCAATTTTTGTTAAACGTGTCGATACTTTGCCCCTTGATAACCAGCGCACTTCTGTATGTTGTAAAAGCGTTGCATGGTCGCTGCCCATATCATTGGTGCAGAAAATACATTCGTTCAGGGGCCTTGCTTTAACAAAGTTAACCATTTTCACTGTAGAGTCGAAAACATCTTTCAATGGGTCAGGCGTTCCCTTGGCAGCAAGAGCCTCTAGGTGGATGCTGCAGTGACCCAAGAGCCTCTAGGTGGATGCTGCAGTGACCCAAGAGCCTCTAGGTGGATGCTGCAGTGTACCCAAGAGCCTCTAGGTGGATGCTGCAGTCTACCCAAGAGCCTCTAGGTGGATGCTGCAGTTTACCCAAGAGCCTCTAGGTGGATGCTGCAGTGTACCCAAGAGCCTCTAGGTGGATGCTGCAGTTTACCCAAGAGCCTCTAGGTGGATGCTGTAGTGTACCCAAGAGCCTCTCGGTGGATGCTGCAGTGTACCCAAGAGCCTCTAGGTGGATGCTGCAGTTTACCCAAGAGCCTCTAGGTGGATGCTGCAGTGTACCCAAGAGCCTCTCAGTGGATGCAGTCTGCAGTCTAGGTGGATACTGCAGTCTACCCAAGAGCCTCTAGGTGGATGCTGCAGTGTACCCAAGAGCCTCTAGGTGGATGCTGCAGTGTACCCAAGAGCCTCTAGGTGGATGCTGCAGTGTACCCAAGAGCCTCTAGGTGGGTGGATGCTGCAGTGTACCCAAGAGCCTCTAGGTGGATGCTGCAGTCTACCCAAGAGCCTCTAGGTGGATGCAGTGACCCAAGAGCTAGGTGGATGCTGCAGTCTAGGTGGATGCTGCAGTGTACCCAAGAGCCTCTAGGTGGATGCTGCAGTGTACCCAAGAGCCTCTAGGTGGATGCTGCAGTGTACCCAAGAGCCTCTAGGTGGATGCTGCAGTGCAATCTACCCAACCCAAGCCTCTAGGTGGATGCTGCAGTCTACCCAAGAGGTGGATGCTGCAGTGTACCCAAGAGCCCCAGTGACCCAAGAGCCTCTAGGTGGATGCTGCAGTGTACCCAAGAGCCTCTAGGTGGATGCTGCAGTGTGGACCCAAGAGCCTCTAGGTGGATGCTGCAGTACCCAAGAGCCTCTAGGTGGATGCTGCAGCTAGGTGGATGCTCTAGGTGGATGCTGCAGTGTGGACCCAAGAGCCTCTAGGTGGATGCTGCATACCAAGAGCCTCAGGTGGATGCTGCAGCTAGGTGGATGCTGCAGTGACCCAAGAGCCTCTAGGTGTACCCAAGAGCCTCTAGGTGGATGCTGCAGTGTACCCAAGAGTAGGTGGACAGGTGGATGCTGCAGTGACCCAAGAGCCTCTAGGTGGATGCTGGTAGGCTACCAGGAGCTGTGCCAGGCCCTCCATGTCTGTTGACTCATCCAGATGTAACACATATAATTCATGGGCTTGTATGTGAAGCAGTAATTGTTTCAAAACATCTCCTGCCACGTCACTGATGAAACAGGGTTGTTTGATGAAGACATTGTCTGTGTAGTTTTTTGGGGTCTTTTCCCCAGCATTGACCCAGCCATATGTGCGGCAACAGGAAGAATGAAGTCCTCCCTCCCCAATAGTATGGGGCTTGTCTGTCCCAGCCAGTCCTCTACAATAGTATGGGGCTTGTCTGTCTCAGCCAGTCCTCTACAATAGTATGGGGCTTGTCTGTCCCAGCCAGTCCTCTACAATAGTATGGGGCTTGCCTGTCCTGGCCTGTCCTCTACAATAGTATGGGGCTTGTCTGTCTCAGCCAGTCCTCTACAATAGTATGGGGCTTGCCTGTCCCAGCCAGTCCTCTACAATAGTATGGGGCTTGTCTGTCCCAGCCAGTCCTCTACAATAGTATGGGGCTTGTCTGTCTCAGCCAGTCCTCTACAATAGTATGGGGCTTGCCTGTCCCAGCCAGTCCTCTACAATAGTATGGGGCTTGTCTGTCCCAGCCAGTCCTCTACAATAGTATGGGGCTTGCCTGTCCTGGCCTGTCCTCTACAATAGTATGGGGCTTGCCTGTCCTAGCCATTCAGTAGCTCCAAAACCACCATAAAGCCAGACTACAGTTTTCAGCTGCACATGGGGACAAAGATCATACTTTTTGGAGAAATGTCCTCTGGTCTGATGAAACAAAAATATAACTGTTTGGCCATAATGACCATTGTTATGTTTGGAGGGAAAAGGGGGAGGCTTGCAAGCAGAAGAACACCATCCCAACCGTGAAGCACGGGGGTGGCAGCATCATGTTGTGGGGGTGCTTTGTTGGAGGAGGGACTGGTGCACTTCATAAAATAGATGGCATCATGAGGAAGGAAAATTATGTGGATATATTGAAGCAACATCTCAAGACATCAGTCAGGAAGTTAAAGCTTGGTCGCAAATGGGTCTTCCAAATGGACAATGACCCCAAGAATACTTCCAAAGTTGTGGTAAAATGGCTTAAGGACAACAAAGTCAAGGTATTGGAGTGGCCATCACAAAGGCCGACCTCAATCCTATAGAACATTTGTGGGCAGAACTGAAAAAAATGTGTGCAAGCAAGGAAGCCTACAAACCTGACTCAGTTATACCAGCTCTGTCAGGAGCAATGGGCCAAAATTCACCTTAACTTATTGTGGGAAGCTTGTGGAAGCTTCTGACCCACTGGGAATGTGATGAAAGAAATAAAAGCTGAAATAAATCATTCTCTACCATTATTCTCACTTTTCACATTCTTAAAATAAAGTGGGGATCCTAACTGACCCTAAGACGGGAATTTTTACTTGGATTAAATGTCAGGAGTTGTGAAAAACAGAGTTTGGTGTATGTACACTTCCGACTTCAACTCTATTTATATATACAGTGGGGCAAAAAAAAATATTTAGTCAGCCACCATTTGTGCAAGTTCTCCCACTTAAAAAGATGAGAGAGGCCTGTAATTTTCATCATAGGTACACTATGTATATATTATATATTTAATCACATTTTTATTTGGCTTACCCCCAACGGCATTGCGTGTATCCCTGAGGGTACGCGTTTGAGAAAACCTGCTCCTTGGCAACAGTGTCTAGATGGAATTTACATTTGTGGTCCTGGCAACTGGACCTTTTTATGGAGCACCATTATTTTTGTCTTACTGAGATTTACTGTCAGGGCGACAGAAGCACCAGATCATCAGCAAACAGCAGACATTTGACTTCGG